>NC_057812.1:64655479-64893805 GCF_018294505.1 Triticum aestivum
TTCCTGCGCCCTCCCCTCAGTTCCACCTCGCTCTCCTCCTCGTTCCCCACCACGCCCGAACACCGCCATGGACCCGCCGCCATGAATCGCGCGGCCACAGCCATCGCCTCGCCGCACCTACGTGTCCGTCGTCGCCTCCATCGTCTTCCTCGTCCACCGGTGGCCTCAGCTGCAGCTGGGGAGCCCCGAATCACCGGATCCCCTTCGCCCACATCTCTAGCTGCCGTGTTCTTCTTCATCTCCGGCGCCAGCCTCTGCTGCTACTAATCCGTCACGGGCCACCGTGTGTAACGCAAGGTGAGCCCACACTTCCTTCCCTCTCTCTCTCGACGCCGTTCGCTAGATGTGCGCACCGCCCCACTTGCCCGAGCGCGTCGCTGGACGCGCTCGTCGCCGGCAGCCGTCCGGTGACCATTTGGTCCCGGGCTCGTGCCCGTCGTGCTCGCATGCGCACGTAGAGGCCTCCTGGCCGTTTGGAGTGCTTGCTGCCGAGCCGCATCGCCGTTCCCTCTCGCAGACGAACTCCGGCGGCCGCCTCTCTGCTCCCTGTCGCCGCTCCGGTGCATCTCCGGCATCGCCACCACCCTCACTTGATGCGCCTGAGCCCCTGCTTTCGAACGCACCCAACCGCGCATAAAACCATGCCCCATACCGTCGTTTCCCTCTCGCGGCCGAACTCCAGCGTCCGCCCCGCTCGTCGCCGGTGACGCTGCGACCCTCCTCCGGCCACGCCACCACCACCACTAGATGCGCCTCTGCGCGCTCATTCGAACGAGCCCAGGTGCGCGCGGATCCGTGCCCCGTGCGCAAGTTCCGGCGAACTTCGGCGGGTCTGCGCCGTGCTTTTGGTCGTCGGCGGCGAGGGCCGCCCTGCTGACCTAGCACCACGGGTCCCACCACCTGTCCCACTGACTGGTGGGCCCAGGGCCCCCCTGTTGACTAGTTGACTGGGTCAACTACTGACTAGGCTGCCCCCGTCCCACTGACCTATAGGCCCCACCTCAATAAACGAGATAAAAAAAGGAATAATTGGTTAATTAAATAGTTTAGCTAATTAAAACCCTAATCTCTCACTGACTGCTAGGCCCACCCACTAATTGACCTATTTAGTTACTCCAACCACCCTATTTATTGCCCCCTGACAATGACATGTGGGTCACACTCGACCCACCTGTCTGGTTTGACTGGTCACCCGACCAGTTGACCTGCTGACATCATTCTGATGTCATGCCTGCGTCGTCATTAACTGTTTAGGATAATGTTAAAATTAAATAACTAATTAAAATCAGAAAATGATGTAAATCTGTAGAAAATCATATCTTTTAATCTCTAACTCGGATGAAAATACTTTCTACATGAAAGTTGCTCGGAACGACGAGACGAACCCGGATACGCAGCCTGTTCGTCCGCCACGCATCCCTAGCATAGCAAACCCGCAACTTTCCCCCTCTGGCTCCTCTGCCCGAAAACGCGAAACACCGGGGATACTTTCCCGGATGTTTTCCCCTTCACCTAGCATCACGCTTTGTCATGTCGTGCATCGTCATGCATTTGTTTGCATTATATTTATTGTTTCTTCCCCCTCTTCTCTCGCTAGACACCGAGGCCGACGCCGCTGCTACCCAGTACGACTACGGTGTTGACGACCCCTCTCTCTTGCCAGAGCAACCAAGCAAGCCCCCCTTGATCACCAGATATCGCCTACTCTCCTCTATACTGCTCGCATTAGAGTAGTGTAGCATGTTGCTGCCTTCCGTTAATCCTATCCTGATGCATAGCCTGTCCTTGCTACTACTGTTGTTAGCTTTACCTGCAATCCTAATGCTTAGTATAGGATGCTAGTTTATCATCAGTGGCCCTACATTCATGTCCGTCTGCCATGCTATACTATCGGGCCGTGATCACTCGGGAGGTGATCATGGGTATATACTATATACTTTATACATGATACATGTGGTGACTAAAGACGGGTCGGCTTGTGGAGCACCCGCGAGTGATTCATGGATTGGGGGCTGAAAGGACCTTTGTCCCAACGGCCCTCTGTGTGGATCTTTGTGGCGAAGCGACAAGGGCATGTTGAGACCACCTAGGAGAGAGGTGGGCCTGGCCCTGGTCGGCGTTCGCGGTTATTTCAAAATAACACGCTTAACGAGATCTTGGTATTTGATCTGAGTCTGGCTACTGGCCTATATGCACTAACCATCTACACGGGGACAGTTATGGGCACTCGACGTTGTGGTATCAGCCGAAGCCTTCGTGACATCAGCGACTGAGTGGCGCGTGCCGGGTTGGACTGGAACGCCTACTCTTGTATAAGGGAGGCTAGGTCTGCTCACCGGCCGCGTACGCAACATGCAGGTGTGCAATGGGCAATGGGCCCAGACCCCTGCACCATAGGATTTAGACCGGCGTGCTGACCTCTCTATTGTGCCTAGGTAAGGCTGCGACGTGTTGATCTTACCAGGCCGGGCATGACCCAGAAAAGTGTGTCCGGCCAAATGGGATCGAGCGTGTTGGGTTATGTGGTGCACCCCTGCAGGGAAGTTAATCTATTCGAATAGCCGTGATCTTCGGTAACAGGACGACTTGGAGTTGTACCTTGACCTTATGACAACTAGAACCGTATACTTAATAAAACGCACCCTTCCAAGTGCCAGATACAACCGGTGGTCGCTCTCTCATAGGGTGACGAGGAGAGGATCTTCGGTTAGGATTATGCTATGCGTTGCTACTTCGTGAACTTACCATCTACTCTCTTCTACATGCCACAAGATGGAGGTGGCCAGAAGAGTAGACTTCGATAGGACTTGCTATCCCCCTCTTATTCCGGCTTTCTGCAGTTCAATCCACATATGATACCCTTATTCCATTTGATACCAATGCATACATATGTAGTGTAGGTCCTTGCTTGCGAGTACATTGGATGAGTACTCACGGTTGCTTTGCTCCCTCTTTTCCCCATTTCTATAATCGATTGCTGCGACCAGAGTTGGAGCCCAGGAGCCAGACGCCACCATCGACGACGACTACTACTACTCGGGAGGTGCCTACTACTACATGCAGCCCGCCAACGACGACCAGGAGTAGTTTAGGAGGATCCCAGGCAGGAGGCATGTGCCTCTTTCGATCTGTATCCCAGTTTGTGCTAGCCTTCTTAAGGCAATTTGTTTAACTTATGTCTGTACTCAGATATTGTTGCTTCCGCTGACTCGTCTATGATCGAGCACTTGTATTCGAGCCCTCGAGGCCCCTGGCTTGTAATATAAAGTTTGTATTATTTGAATTTCCGTCTAGAGTTGTGTTGTGATATCTTCCCGTGAGTTCCTAATCTTGGTCATACAAATTTGCGTGCATGATTAGTGTACTATTGAATCGGGGGCGTCACAAGTTGGTATCAGAGCCGACTGCCTGTAGGAATCCCCCTTACACACTCCTTGGCCGAAGTTGAGTCTAGACATTACAAAAACTTTTACTAACATGGCTGTGTGCCTTACGGGCCCACGTCGCCATCTGGGTGGTATTAGGATCTTTTACTCCTCGATCCTTACTATGGGACTCTGAACTCCCTTCTACTCGGGTTAAACGATTTTACTAACTTTAACATTAGGATCCCGTGACCACGTTCACCCCAAAGTTGGATAAGCCCTAGCTATTCATTAGGGTAGTATATTGAAAATTATCCACACTGTCAGTTGACTCCTTTGAAACATCTTTGTTTTCAGATGGAACCCACAAGACAGGTCGTACGCCACACGACGGCCATTGGTACCTCAGGATCACCTGCTGTGTTGGTTGAGATGATGACCTATCTGGGTTATCGCTGGCACCCTGAGTACATCGTCTATGAGGAGTATCAGGACTTCAACCAGGAGCAGTACCGTGCCATCGTCCACCTCTACTCTCGGGAGTATGACTCCACTACCGTGCTGCACACTACTCATGGTGTTGGAGTGACTATCGATATGGCGGTCCACGATGCTTCTTATGCTGCTCTGACACATCTTCGTGGAGAGTATCAGGAGTTGGACACCTCCCCCTTCAGGCACATTGCAATCGCATCCGATGTTGGTGCGGAGGGATACTACACTGCTGCCTACTCCACTGTCACCCGAGAGCCCTTCTACCATCAGAACCTGGTTCTGCATGCTGATGGGATGGATAGAGCTAACCGAGCTCTTCGCCACGAGTTGTACACCACTCATCAACACCTTTACCGTGCTCTTACGATGTTGCACCCCTTTGTCGGATCCAGAGAGCTACCGCGTTCTGCGATCTACCCAGCCAGGACCGTGATGCCCCAGGGCGTCAGTTGGCTAGATGCGGGAGGCTACTCTCCCGCACTTGGTCCTCTTCTGCCACTTGAGGATCGAGTTCTGCACCAGAGTACCTGCGGACCCTAGGTTGCCGATGTGGAGTTCCCGATGCCACACTACCAGCTTTCAGGCTACAGCTACCTCCGCAGTACCGTGTGGGACAGATGTAGACTTGTTTGTTAGTGTTAGATGCATTCGTCGCGAGCCTGCATGCCACCTATGATGTCTTGTCTATGTACTGAACTCTGTGTACCGAACTCTATGCATGATCTCTTTTGTAAGATATGCCAACTACTATGTAGTATCTATTGTGCTGCTTTCATTGTGCATGTTTCATCATGAATGATTCTTGTCTTTGCAAATTTCTCAATGCTGAACTACCCCTGTTATAAATTAGCGGGATGGTTAGACCAGGTTGTCGTGGTCGTGGTGGCAGCGCCCCACCACCGCCTGAGTACATGGCTGGAATGATGCAACAGTTTGAGCTGAATCGTTAGTTCATGGAGAATATTATGGCTCAGTTTCCTTGCCCCAATATGAACCAGCAGCCAACCCAAGTGACTCTGCAGGATTTCATGTGTCTCAACCCAACTGTGTACCGCAGCTCAACTCAGCCTCTAGATGCTGATGACTGGCTTCGTGACATCACCTCTGAGATGGAGTCTACTGATGTAGCCCCTGCCAGCTACGTCACCTTTGCTTCCTTCTTCCTGAAAGGACCCGTAGCTCAATGGTGGGAGAGCCACAGGCGTACTCTGCCAGCTGGAACAATCTTCACCTGGCCAGACCTCCAAGCTGCCTTTCGTGCTCGCTTCATCCCTCAGAGAGTCATGGACCGGAAGAAGTGTGAGTTCCGCAACCTCACCCAAGGCAACAAAACTGTGGAAGCTTATCAGCAGGAGTTTCTGGATCTGTCCCGCTATGCTGAAGAAGACATTGCAACTGATGCACGCCGACAGGAGAAGTTCCGTGATGGCCTTCAAGTTGATATCAAGCTCGCACTTCTAGTGCATGACTTTGCTGATTTCGCCACCCTGGTGAACAAGGCCATCAATGTTGAAACTGGTCTGCAGGAATACCAGAGCTCTCACAGGCGCAACCGTGATGCGGGCTCATCTTCGGGCCCATCCTCGCAGAAGCGTAAGATATGGATTCCCAACAGCATGTACCAGCCAACTGCACCTGCCCCAAGGCAATCCTATGCTGCACCTCGTCTGCCTACTCCACCAACTAGGCAGCCAAGACTTGCAGCTCCACCACCAAAAGCTCCTGTTCCCACTCCCAATAATGGTCTATGCTTCAGGTGTGGTCAACCAGGACACCGTGCTAGGGAATGCAACCAGAACCAGAATCAACTGGCCCTCCCTGCAGCTGGCCGTGGAAACAACCAACCTCGCAAAAAACAATGCCAGGTCATATGGTCGTGTTCATGCCAACCATGTTGATCTTAATGAAGCTCAAGATCATCCTGCTACTGTGATGGGTACACTCCTCGTAAATTCAGTACCTGCATCTGTTTTATTCGATTCAGGAGCATCGCATTCATTCATGTCAGAAAATTTTGCATATAAGCATGATGTTAAATGTGAGGAGATGAACACTTCGGTATTGGTAAAAACCCCTGTGGGACAATGTCAAACCTCACTGGTTGGCATCGACGTCCCCGTGGAAATCGAAGGGCTGGAATTCTATGCCTCTCCCATTATCCTGAAGTCGTCTAACATCGACCTCATTCTGGGAATGGATTAGTTGAAAACACATACTGCTTCTATAGTTTGCGCCACTAAGGTCGTCCATCTGCTACACCCTTCTCATGAAATAATAGCTTACCAAGCTCATCTAGTTCGGAACGCCGAGGCACGGCTTTATGCCTTGAATGCGTTGAACGTTGCACCACTCGAGGGCATTGAAAACATTCCCATCGTTCATGAATTCCAAGACGTCTTCCAGAAGAACTTCCAGGGATTCCCCCTGCTAGAGCTGTCGAATTCATCATCGACTTGAAACCCGGCACCACCCCTATAGCTAAACGACCCTATAAGATGCCACCGCATGAACTCATTGAGTTTAAGGAGGAAATCGACAAATCTCTTGTCAAGGGTTTCATTCGCCCAAGTTGCTCTCCTTGGGGAGCACCTTCTCTCTTTGTTAAGAAGAAGGATGGGACAAACCGATTAGTCCAAGACTACCGTCCTATAAACCAAGCTACCATTCAGAATAAATATCCTCTTCCTCGGATCAATGATCTTTATGATCAACTGGCTGGCTCATCTGTGTTCTCCAAACTCTATTTGAGGTTGGGTTACCACCAGAGATCCGTGTTCGTGAAGAGGATATCCCAAAGACCACCTTCGTGACTCAGTATGGGTCTTACGAGTACACAGTCATGTCATTCGGCTTAACAAATGCTTCAGCCACCTTCTCTCGTCTGATGAACTATATATTCATGGATTACCTTGACAAGTTCGTCGTGGTTTATTTGGACGATATCCTTGTATTTTCCAAGAACAAGGAAGAACATGTTGAACATCTTCGTCTTGTGCTGGAAAAGCTTCGAGAGCATCAACTGTATGCTAAGTATTCCAAGTGTGAATTCTGGCTCCCCGAAGTAACCTATCTTGGGCATGTCATCTCCAAGGATGGTATTGCCGTCAACCCTGAACGAGTTCAGGCTATTCTCGATTGGACTCCTCTGAAGAATGTCAAGCAAGTCCGAAGTTTTCTCGGTCTCGCCAGCTATTGCCGTCGATTCGTCAAGAACATCTCCACGATTGCTAGGCCCCTGACTAATCTGTTGCATTAGGGTGTCAAGTTCGACTGGACAGACAAGTGTCGGGAAAATTTCCAGGCGCTCAAAGACAAGTTGACTTCTGCCCCAGTGCTTGCTCCACCTGATACTAAGAAGGACTTCGTCATTTACTGCGACGCTTCCCGTCAAGGATTAGGCTGTGTCCTAATGCAAGAGCACAGAGTGATTGCTTATGCCTCTCGTCAACTGCGCCCTCACGAAGAGAACTACCCAGTTCACGACCTCGAGCTTGCTGCTGTCATTCATGCACTGAAGCAGTGGCGACATTACCTTCTCAGTAATCATTCCGAGATCTTCACCGACCACCAAAATCTGAAGTATCTGTTTACTCAGCCAGATCTGAACCTCCGTCAGCAGAGATGGACGGAGACTGTTGCAAACTTTGACGTGGGTATATCCTATACCCCCGGCAAGGCTAATGTAATGGCTGATGCCTTGAGCCGCAAGTCTTACTGCAATCACCTCCATGTTCACAAAGTTCAGCGCTCGCTTGTCGAAGAATTTAGAAAGCTGAACCTTCATATTGTTCCTCCTGGAGCACTCGCCCCCCTCCCCCAGAGTTTCAGAAGATGAATCTTCGTGTTGTTACTAAGGGTTCTCTAAATACCCTGGCTGTCGTACAAGATCTCGTAGCTGGTATAAAGACTATTCAAGGTTATGACTCTGAAGTCCAAAAGATTAAACGTCATCTAGCAGAAGGAAAGCCCTCCTTCTTCTCTATCGCCGATGATGGTGCCTTGTACTTCAAAGGCCGCCTAGTGGTACCATGTTCGAAGAAAAACCTAGGTCAGACTAAAGAGGTTATGAAAGAAGCTCATGATACGCCTTTGTCTATTCATCCTGGTAGTACAAAGATGTACCAGGATATTCGTCAAAGATTCTGGTGGTCTAACATGAAGCAGGACATTGCTCATTATGTTGCTAAGTGTGACATTTGCCATCGTATCAAAGAAAAACATCAAAGGCCTGCTGGAACTCTGCAACCTATCTCTATTCCTGAATGGAAATGGGATCATGTCGAGATGGACTTCGTCACTGGATTTCCCAAATTGCAGAAAGGTAATGATGCTATTCTTGTCGTCATTAACCGGCTTTCTAAAGTTGCACATTTTCTGGCGGTCAAAGAGATAATCACTACTAGTCAGCTTGCTACTCTCTACATGTCCAGAATTTTTTCACTTCACGGTATTCCACTAGTTATTAGTTCAGATCGTGGCAGCTTATTCACTTCAAGATTTTGGGCAAGTTTCCAAGAAGCTATGGGAACTCACCTGTCGTTCAGTACGACGTTTCATCCTTAGTCGCAAGGACAGGTTGAACGTGTCAACCAAGTTCTCGAAGACATGCTTCGAGCTTGTGTACTTCCTTCAGCAAGAAATGGGAGGAATCTCTTCCATATGCCGAGTTCTCTTATAATAGTGGCTATCAAGCTAGTCTGAAGATGTCCCCCTTCGAAGTGCTATATGGACGAAAGTGTCAGACCCCTCTGAACTGGTCAGAGACTGGGGAACGTCCACTCTTCGGTCCGGATATTATCCAACAGGCCGAAGAACAAGTCCGCATTATTCGTGAGAATCTCAAGACTGCTCAGTCACGTCAGAAGAGTCAGTATGACCGTCATCACAAAGACATGGTCTATCAACCTGGCGAAAAGGCTTATCTTCGAGTTACACCAATGAAGGGCGCTCACCGCTTCGGGATCAAGGGCAAGCTAGCTCCTCGCTATATTGGCCCATTCACTATTCTCGAAAGGCGTGGAAAAGTGGCATATCAACTGGAGCTTCCGTCAAACCTTTCTCAGGTTCACGATGCGTTCCACGTGTCACAACTCCGCCGTTGCTTCAAGGATCCAATCCGAGCACTGGATCATGAAGTGCTCGAATTGCAACAGGACCTCTCCTATAAAGAGCATCTGGTCCGCATTCTTGACCAAGTTGAACGCCGCACACATCAGAAGGCGATCAAGTTCCTCAAAGTCCAGTGGTCGAATCACTCTGAAGACGAATCCACTTGGGAACGTGAGGATTGCCTGCGTGATGAATATCCCGCATTGTTTCCTTCTACCTCCTAAAATCTCGCGACGAGATTTCTTGTAGTGGAGGAGATTTGTAACGCCCGGATAATTAGGCTACAGTAAAACTCTCCTAATGATGCCATGTCATCTGTGATTACTGTTGCTAAACTTTCGTTAGTTCAAACCGATTCAAAAATCAATTCAGAAAAATGGCAAACAACGAAAGTTTTTAAAAAGTTGAAAAAAAATGTTCGGTGGGTGCCAAATATTGCACTGATAATTATGGTGTAGAGGACACAATTTTACAAAATACCTAAATGCCCTAAACTAAATAAAATAGAAAAGGAAAATAAATAAAAGAAAGAAATTACAAAACCAAAAACAAAAAAGGGGGAAGCCCCCCCTGGACCAGGCGGCCCAGCTCACACCGGCTGGCCAATCTGGCCCAGCTGGCCACACCCGGCCCGCCTCCCTCTGTCGTGTCCCCTACCCCTGTTCCCCCGACCCGATTCCGAACAGGGCGCGTCCCCGCCGCACCCCCTCGCCGGCGACGGGCGAGGATAAGGCCGCCACGCCCCCCGCCTCCTCGATCCCGCCTCACACTCGCCCCCACTCTCGCCTCGGTTCCTGCGCCCTCCCCTTAGTTCCACCTCGCTCTCCTCCTTGTTCCCCACCACGCCCGAACACCGCCATGGACCCGCCGCCGTGAATCACGCGGCCACAGCCATCGCCTCGGCACGCCTGCATGTCCGTCATCGCTTTCGTCGTCTTCCTCGTCCACCGGTGGCCTCAGCTGGAGCTGGGGAGCCCCGAATCACCGGATCCCCTTCGCCCCACATCTCCGGCTGCCGCGTTCTTCTTCATCTCTGGCGCCAGCCTCTGCTTCTACTAATCCGTCACGGGCCACCGTGTGTGCTGCTAGGTGAGGTCCCACTTCCTTCCCTCTCTCTCTCGACGCCGTTCGCTAGATGTGCGCGCCGCCCCACTTGCCCGAGCACATCGCCGCACGCGCTCGTCGCTGGCAGCCGTCCGGTGACCATTTGGTCCCGGGCTCGTGCCTGTCATGCTCGCACGCGCACGTAGATGCCTCCTGGCCGTTTGGAGTGCTTGCTGCCGCGCCGCATCGCCGTTCCCTCTCGCGGACGAACTCTGGCGGCCGCCTCTCTGCTCCCTGCCGCCGCTCCGGTGTGTCTCCGGCGTCGCCACCACCCTCACTTGATGCGCCTGAGCCCCTGCTTTCGAACGCACCCAACCGCGCGTAAAACCATGCCCCATGCCGTCGTTTCCCTCTCGCGGCCGAACGCCGGCATCCGCTCCGCTCGTCGCCAGTGATGCTGGGCCCTCCTCCGGCCACGCCACCACCACCACTAGATGCGCCTCTGCGCGCTCGTTCGAACGAGCCCAGGCGCGCGCGGATCCGTGCCCCGTGCGCAAGTTCTGGCGAACTCCGGCATGTCTGCGCCATGCTTTTGGTCGTCGGCGGCGAGGGCCGGCCCTGCTGACCTGGCACCATGGGTCCCACCACCTGTCCCACTGACTGGTGGGCCCAGGGCCCCCCTGTTGACCAGCTGACTAGGCCGCCCCTGTCCCACTGACCTATAGGCCCCACCTCAATAAACGAGATAAAAAAGGAATAATTGGTTAATTAAATAGTTTAGCTAATTAAAACCCTAATCTCTCACTGACTGCTAGGGCCCACCCACTAATTGACCTATTTAGTTAGTCCAACCCCCCTATTATTTAGTTAGTCCAACACCCCTATTATTGCCCCCTGACAATGACATGTGGGTCCCACTGGACCCACCTGTCTGGTTTGACTGGTCACCCGACCTATTGACCCGCTGACATCATTCTGATGTCATGCCTGCGTCGTCATTCACTGTTTAGGATAATGTTAGAATTAAATAACTAATTAAAATCAGAAAATGATTTAAATCTTTAGAAAATCATATCTTTTAATCCGTAACTCGGATGAAAATACTTTCTACATGGAAGTTGCTTAGAACGATGAGACGAACCCGGATACGCAGCCCGTTCGTCTGCCATGCATCCCTAGCATAGCAAACACGCAACTTTCCCCCTCTGGCTCCTCTGCCCGAAAACGCGAAACACCGAGGATACTTTCTCGGATGTTTTCCCCTTCACCGGTACCACCTCGTACCGCGTTAGGGCACACCTAGCATCACGCTTTGTCATGTCGTGCATCATCATGCATTTGTTTGCATTATATTTATTGTTTCTTCCCCCTCTTCTCTCGCTAGACACCGAGACCGACGCCGCTGCTACCTAGTACGACTACGGTCTTGATCATAAGATATCGCCTACTCTCCTCTATACTACTTGCTTTAGAGTAGTGTAGCATGTTACTGCTTTCCGTTAATCCTATCCTGATGCATAGCCTGTCCTTGCTACTACTGTTGTTACCTTTACCTGCAATCCTAATGCTTAGTATAGGATGCTAGTTTATCATCAGTGGCCCTACATTCATGTCCGTCTACCATGCTATAATATCGGGCCGTGATCACTCGGGAGGTGATCACGGGTATATACTATATACTTTATACATGATACATGTGGTGACTAAAGACGGGTTGGCTTGTGGAGCACCCGCGAGTGATTCACGGATTGGCGGCTGAAAGGACCTTTGTCCCAACGGCCCTCTGTGTGGATCTTTGTGGCGAAGCGACAAGGGCAGGTTGAGACCACCTAGGAGGTGGGCCTGGCCCTGGTCGGCGTTCGCGGTTATTTCAAAATAACATGCTTAACGAGATCTTGGTATTCATTCTGAGTCTGGCTACTGGCCTATACGCACTAACCATCTACGTGGGGACAGTTATGGGCACTCGACGTCGTGGTATCAGCCGAAGCCTTCGTGATGTCAGCGACTAAGCGACGCGCGCCGGGTTGGACTGGAACGCCTACTCCTGTATAAGGGAGGCTAGGTCTGCTCACCGGCCGCGTACGCAACATGCAGGTGTGCAATGGGCGATGGGCCCAGTCCCCTGCGCCATAGGATTTAGACCGGCGTGCTGACCTATCTAGTGTTCCTAGGTAGGGCTATGACATGTTGATCTTCCGAGGCCGGGCATGACCCAGAAAAGTGTGTCCGGCCAAATGGGATCGAGCGTGTTGGGTTATGTGGTGCACCCCTGCAGGGAAGTTAATCTATTCGAATAGCCGTGATCTTCGGTAACATAACGACTTGGAGTTGTACCTTGACCTTATGACAACTAGAACCGGATACTTAATAAAACGCACCCTTCCAAGTGCCAGGTACAATCGGTGGTCGCTCTCTCACAGGGCGACGAGGAGAGGATCATCGGTTAGCATTATGCTATGCGTTGCTACTTGGTGAACTTACCATCTACTCTCTTCTACATGCTGCAAGATGGAGGTGGCCAGAAGCGTAGACTTCGATAGGACTAGCTATCCCCTTCTTATTCCGGCTTTCTGCAGTTCAGTTCACATATGATACCCTTATTCCATTTGATACCAATGCATACATATGTAGTGTAGCTCCTTGCTTGCGAGTACTTTGGATGAGTACTCACGGTTGCTTTGCTCCCTCTTTTCCCCCTTTCTATACTTGATTGCTGCGACCAGACGTTGGAGCCCAGGAGACAGACGCCACCGTCGACGACGACTACTACTACTCGGGAGGTGCCTACTACTACGTGCAGCCCACCGACGACGACCAGGAGTAGTTTAGGAGGATCCCAGGCAGGAGGCCTGTGCCTCTTTCGATCTGTATCCCAGTTTGTGCTAGCCTTCTTAAGGCAATTTGTTTAACTTATGTCTATACTCAGATATTGTTGCTTCCGCTGACTCGTCTATGATCGAGCACTTGTATTCGAGCCCTCGAGGCCCCTGGCTTGTAATATAAAGCATGTATAATTTAGTTTGTGTCTAGAGTTGTGTTGTGATATCTTCCCGTGAGTTCCTGATCTTGGTCGTACACATTTGCGTGCATGATTAGTGTACGATTGAATCGGGGGCGTCACACATGTTTTTTGTTTCACAGAATATCCATATCAAACGAAGTCCGAACAGAATAAAAACTGACGGAGATTTTTTTTGGAATATATATGATTTTTGGGAAGAAGAATCCACGCGAGACGATGCTCAAGGGGCCCACGAGGTAGGGGGCGCGCCCCAGGGTGTCAGGCGCGCCCCTGACCCTCGTGGCCACCCCGTAAGGCGGTTGGTGCACTTCTTTCACCGCAATAAAGCTAATTTCCGGATAGAGGTCGTGTCAAAATTTCAGCCCAATTGGAGTTACGGATCTCTGGGGATATAAGAAACGGTGAAAGGGAAGAATCTGAGAGCACAGAAACAGAGAGAGACAGAGAGACAGATCCAATCTCGGAGGGGCTCTTGCCCCTCCCACGCCATGGAGGCTATGGACTAGAGGGGAAACCCTTCTCCCATATAGGGAGGAGGTCAAGGAAGAAGAAGAATGAGGGGGGCTCTCTCCCCCTCGCTTCCGGTGGCGCCGGAGTGCCACCGGGGGCCATCATCATCACCGCGATCTTCACCAACAACTTCACCGCCATCATCACCAACTCTTCCCCCCTCTATGCAGCGGTGTAACCTCTCTCTTACCCACTGTAATCTCTACTTAAACATGGTGCTCAATGCTATATATTATTTCCCAATGATGTATGGCTATCCTATGATGTTTGAGTAGATCTGTTTTGTCCTAATGGCTATTTGATGATCGTGATTGGTTTGAGTTGTATGTTTTATTATTGGTGATGTCCTATGGTGCTCTCCGTGTCACGCAAGCATGAGGGATTCCCGCTGTAGGGTTTGCAATATGTGTATGATTTGCTTATGGTGGGTGGCATGAGTGACAGAAGCATAGACCCGAGTAAGTAGGTTGTTTGCGTATGGGATAAAGGGGACTAGATGCTTTAATGCTATGGTTGGGTTTTACCTTAATGAATCTTTAGTAGTTGTGGATGCTTGCTAGAGTTCCAATCATAAGTGCATATGATTCAAGTAGAGAAAGTATGTTAGCTTATGCCTCTCGCTCAAATAAAATTGCAATAATGATTACCGGTCTAGTTATCGTTTGCCTAGGGACAAATAACCTTCCTGTTGACAAAAGCTCTTTACTAAATCTAATTTAGTTGTGTCTTCATCTAAACAGCCCCTACTTTATATTTACTTGCTCTTTATTATCTTGCATACCTATCCAACAACACCTACAAAGTACTTCTAGTTTCATACTTGTTTCCGGTAAAGCGAACGTCAAGTGTGCGTAGAGTTGTATCGGTGGTTGATAGAACTTGAGGGAATATTTGTTCTACGTTTAGCTCCTCGTTGGGTTCGACACACTTACTTATCGAAAGAGGCTACAATTGATCCCCTATACTTGTGGGTTATCAAGACCTTTTTCTGGCGCCATTGCCGGGGAGCAATAGCGTGGGGTGAATATTCTCGTGTGTGCTTGTTTGCTTTATCACTAAGTAATTTTTATTTGATGTTCTTAGTTGTTTTCTATCTTTAGTTATGGGTAGGAAACGCAAAATACCAAAAAAATTAGTTGTACATACTGAACCAATGGTTGAAGAACCAATCGAAATCTATCACACTGTTGAAGCTTATTACTTGGATCATCTTTGATCCCTATGTGCTCGTGCTGAAACCCCAACTAGCTTAGTTGAGGGCAAATCCTTAGATGAGCATGCTTGTTATGTACGACACCGAATATCTGAAAAAGGTAAACTATTATGGGGTCAAATTCAACGTTTGCATGTGCTATGCTTGGAATTTATGTGAAATATATGATTTTACTTGTTATTCTAAAAACCCTAAGAAACACCTTCCCTACCAATGTGAGTTTATTGATAATGGAATCCTATCCTCATATGCTAAGGGTGTTTATAATTACTATGATGTTCAACAAATTGAAGAATTTGTTGCTTTTAAGGGTGCTTTTGAAATTGCTTCTTTGATTGAAAAGTATGATGCTACTCTTCACAATTCTGAAAATTTTGCCATATTTAAATATTGCTATGATAATTATGCTTCTAATGCCTATGTTGAACCATATATTGAGTACTACTCCGCTGTCCAAGAAGAGACTAATATTTTGCAGGAATCTATGGAAGAAGAAATTGATGAAACTGTGAGCTCATTGGATGAAAAAGATGATGAGGAGAGCGAAGAACAAAAGGAGGAAGAGCGGATTAGCTACCCGTGCCCACCTTCTAATGAGAGTAACTCTTCAACTCATACATTGTTTAATTTCCCTTCATGCTTACCGGAGGATGATTGCTATGATGATTGTTATGATCCCATTGATTCTCTTGAAATATCCCTTTTTGATGATGCTTGCTATGCTTGTGGCCAAGATGCCAATATGAATGATACTTATGGAGATGAAATTGCTATAGTTCCTTATGTTAAACATGAAATTGTTGCTATTGCACCCACGCATGATAGTCCTATTATCTTTTTGAATTCTCCTGACTACACTATATCGGAGAAGTTTGCACTTATTAAGGATTATATTGATGGGTTGCCTTTTACCATTGCACATGATGATTTTGATAGATATAATATGCATGCGCTTGCTGCTCCTACTTACAATTATTATGAGAGAGGAACTATATCTCCACCTCTCTATGTTTCCAATATGACAAAATTGCAAGAAACTGTTTATACTATGCATTGGCCTTTACTTTGTGTGCATGAATTGTTCTTTTATGAAATGCCGATGCATAGGAAGAGAGTTAGACTTCGTCATTACATGATATATGTTACCTTGTGCTCACTACTAAATTACAAATCATTGCTAATTAAAATTGGCTTTGATATACCTTGGGATCCGGGTTGATCCATTACTTGAGCACTATATGCCTAGCTTAATGGCTTTAAAGAAAGCGCTGCCAGGGAGACAACCCGGAAGGTTTAGAGAGTCATTTATTTCTGTTGAGTGCTTTCATATAGTTTAAAAACAACAAAAATAAAGAGGGGAACCCAAAACTTTTTCTAAAAGAAAAGTGAAAGTGAGAGAGACGAGCATTGTGAAAGTGGGGGACGTCCTTGAACTTTGTTCATGCCCATGGGAACTTTTTGAATCTTAATTACAGAAACTTTTCAAAAAAATAATATCCCCTTGTACAATTCCATTGTATTATAAAAATAATGTGCCAAGGTTTTCCTTTGGGATGTTTACATTTGCTTGATGGTTTGTACGGTGCAGGACAGAAACTTTGGCTGTAGTGCGCGATTTTACATTTTTAGCTGGAACGTCAAATTGTTCTAATTACTTTTGCACTTTATTCCTATACAAATTTTTTATTTTTCCTAATGTTTGTAGAATTTTTCAAGTATCATAAGTATGGTGAATGTTCAGATTATTACAGACTGTTCTGTTTTAGACAGATTCTGTTTTTGATGCATAGTTTGCTTGTTTTGATGAACCTATCAATTTATATTAGTGGATTAAGCCATGAAAAAGTTATATTACAGTAGAGACAATGCAAAAACAAAATATGAATTGGTTTGCAACAGTACTTAGAGTAGTTATTTGCTTTATTATACTAATGGATCTTACCGAGTTTTCTGTTGAAGTTTTGTGTGGATGAAGTGTTCGATGATTGAGAAGGTTCCGATGTAAGAAGAAGGAAGAGAGGCAAGATCTCCAGCTTGGGGATGCCCGAGGCACCCCAAGTAAATATTCAAGGAGACTCAAGAGTCTACGCTTGGGGATGCTGGGGAGGCATCCCCTCTTTCTTCAACAAATATCGGTATGTTTCCGGATTCGTTTCGTTCATGCGATATGTGCAAGTCTTGGAGCGTCTTTTGCATTTAGGTTTTATTTTTTTATGCACCATGCTCGTATGAGATGGTACTTGGTTGATTTATAGAATGATCTTTACACTTCACTTATATCTTTTGAGTATGGCTTTATAGAACGCTTCATGTGCTTCACTTATATCATTTGAAGTTTGGATTGCCTGTTTCTCTTCACTTAGACAACCGCCATTTGTAGAATGCTCTTTTTCTTCACTTATATTTGTTAGAGCACGGGCATATCTTTTGTAGAAATAATTAAACTCTCGTGCTTCACTTATATCTATTTAGAGAGATGACAGGAACTGGTCATTCACATGGTTAGTCATAAAATCCTACATAAACTTGTAGATCGCTGAATATGATATGTTTGATTCCTTGCAATAGTTTTGCAATATAAAGATGGTGATATTAGAGTCATTCTAGTCGAGTAATTGTTAAATTGAGAAATACTTGTGTTGAGGTTTGCAAGTCCCGTAGCATGCACGTATGTTGAACCGTTATGTAACGAAGTCGGAGCATGAGGTGTTTATTGATTGTCTTCCTTATGAGTGGCGGTCGGGGACGAGCGATGGTCTTTTCCTACCAATCTATACCCCTAGGAGCATGCGCATAGTACTTTGTTTCGATGACTAATAGAAATTTGCAATAAGTATGTGAGTTCTTTATGACTTATGTTGAGTCGATGGATTATACGCACTCTCACCCTTCCACCATTGCTAGCCTCTCTAGTACCGCGCAACTTTCGCCGATACCATAAACCCACCATATACCTTCCTCAAAACAGCCACCATACCTACCTATTATGGCATTTCCATAGCCATTCTGAGATATATTGCCATGCAACTTTCCACCGTTTCGTTCATCATGACACATTCATCATTGTCATATTGCTTAGCATGATCATGTAGTTGACATAGTATTTGTGGAAAAGCCACCATTCATAATTCTTTCATACTTGTCACTCTTGATTCATTGCATATCCCGGTACACAGCCGGAGGCATTCATATAGAGTCATATCTTTGTTCTAGATATCGAGTTGTAAGTAAATAAAAGTGTGATGATCATCATTATTAGAGCATTGCCCCAGTGAGGAAAGGATGATGGAAACTATGATTCCCCCACAAGTCGGGATGAGACTCCAAACGAAAAAATAAAAAAATAAAAAAATAAAAAAAGAGAAAGGCCAAAAAAAGAGAAGGCCCAAAAAAAGAGAAAAGAAAGAAAAGAAAACAAAAAATGAGAGAAAAAGAGAGAAGGGACAGTGCTACTATCCTTTTTCCACACTTGTGCTTCAAAGTAGCACCATTTTCTTCATATAGAGAGTCTCTTGAGTTATCACTTTGATATACTAGTGGGAATTTTCATTATAGAACTTGGCTTGTATATTCCGATGATGGGCTTCCTCAAATGCCCGAGGTCTTCATGAGCAAGCAAGTTGGATGCACACCCACTTAGTTTCAGTTAGAGCTTTCATACACTTATAGCTCTAGTGCATCTGTTGCATGGAAATCCATACTCACTCGCATTGATATATATTGATGGGCATCTCCATAGCCCGTTGATACGCCTAGTTGATGTGAGACTATCTTCTCCTTTTTGTCTCCTCCACCATCATATTCTATTCCACCTATAGTGCTATGTCCATGGCTCACGCTCACGTATTGCGTGAAAGTTGAAAAGGTTTGAGAACGTCAAAAGTATGAAACAATTGCTTGGCTTGTCATCGGGGTTGTGCATGATTTGAATATTTTGTGTGGTGGAGATGGAGCATAGCCAGACTGTATGATTTTGTAGGGATAACTTTCTTTGGCCATGTTATTTTGAAAATACATGATTGCTTTATTAGTATGCTTGAAGTATTATTGTATTAATGTCAAAGGATAGACTATTGCTTTGAATCACTCGTGTCTTAATATTCATGCCATGATTAGACATATGATCAAGATTATGCTAGGTAGCATTCCACATCAAAAAATATTTTTTTATCATTTACCTACTCGAGGACGAGCAGGAATTAAGCTTGGGGATGCTGATACGTCTCCGTCGCATCTATAATTTTTTATTGTTCCATGCCAATATTATTCAACTTTCATATACTTTTGGCATCTTTTTATACTATTTTTGGGACTAACATATTGATCCAGTGCCTAGTGCCAGTTCCTGTTTGTTGCATGTTTTTTGTTTCGCAGAATATCCATATCAAACGGAGTCCAAACGGAATAAAAACTGACGGAGATTTTTTTTGGAATATATATGATTTTTGGGAAGAAGAATCCACGCGAGACGATGCTCGAGGGGCCCATGAGGTAGGGGGCGCGCCCCTGACCCTCGTGGCCACCCCGTAAGGTGGTTGGTGCCCTTCTTTCGCCGCAAGAAAGCTAATTTCCAGATCGAGATCGTGTCAAAATTTCAGCCCAATCGGAGTTACGGATCTCCGGGAATATAATAAACGGTGAAAGGGAAGAATCTGAGAGCACAGAAACAGAGAGAGACAGAGAGACAGATCCAATATCGGAGGGGCTCTCACCCATCCCACGCCATGGAGGCTATGGACCAGAGGGGAAACCCTTGTCCCATCTAGGGAGGAGGTCAAGGAAGAAGAAGAAGGAGGGGGTCTCTCTCCCCCTCGCTTCCGGTGGCGCCGGAATGCCACCAGGGGCCATCATCATCACCGCGAGCTTCACCAACAACTTCACCGCCAGGATCACCAACTCTTCCCCCCTCTATGCAGCGGTGTAACCTCTCTCTTACCCATTGTAATCTCTACTTAAACATGGTGCTCAACGCTATATATTATTTCCCAATGATGTATGGCTATCCTATGATGTTTGAGTAGATCTGTTTTGTCCTAATGGCTATTTGATGATCGTGATTGGTTTAAGATGTATGTTTTATTATTGTTGTTGTCCTATGGTGCTCTCTGTAACGCGCAAGCATGAGGGATACCCGCTGTAGGGTTTGCAATATGTTTATGATTTGCTTATGGTGGGTGGCGTGAGTGAAAGAAGCACAGACCCGAGTAAGTAGGTTGTTTGCGTATGGGATAAAGGGGACTTGATTCTTTAATGGTATGGTTGGGTTTTACCTTAATGAATCTTTAGTAGTTGCGGATGCTTGCTAGAGTTCCAATCATAAGTGCATATGATTCAAGTAGAGAAAGTATGTTAGCTTATGCCTCTCCCTCAAATAAAATTCCAAGAATGATTACCGGTCTAGTTATCGATTGCCTAGCGACAAATAACCTTCTTGTTGACAAAAGCTCTTTACTAAAACTAATTTAGTTGTGTCTTCGTCTAAACAGCCCCTACTTTATATTTACTTGCTCTTTATTATCTTGCATACCTATCCAACAACACCAACAAAGTACTTCTAGTTTCATACTTGTTTCCGGTAAAGTGAACGTCAAGTGTGCGTAGAGTTGTATTGGTGGTCGATAGAACTTGAGGGAATATTTGTTCTACCTTTAGCTCCTCATTGGGTTCGACACTATTACTTATCGAAAGAGGCTACAATTGATCCCCTATACTTGTGGGTTATCACTCTCTAGCTGGTCGCTTCCCAGTCTCTTTCTAGCCTTCACTTGTACTAAGCGGGAATACTGATTGTGCATCCAACTCCATAAACCCCAAAAGTTATTCCATATGAGTCCACAATACCTTCCTATATGTGGTATCTACCTGCCGTTCCAAGTAAATTTGTATGTGCCAAACTCTAAACCTTCAAATAAAAATTCTGTTTTGTATGCTCGAATAGCTCATGTATCAACTAGGGTTGTCTGTATCTTCCATGCTAGGAGGGTTATTCTCAAGAGGAGTGGACTCCGCTCTTCACTCACGAGAAAATGGCTGGTCACCGGGATGCCCAGTCCCATGCTCAAATCAAATCAAAATAATTGCAAACAAAACTCATCCAGGATTGTTGTTAGTTGGAGGCACCCGTTGTTTTGGGCAAGCCATGGATTGATGCTTGTTGGTGGTGGGGGAGTATAAACTTTACCATTCTTCTTGGGAACCGCCTATAATGTGTGTAGCATGGAAGATAACGAGATCTCTCGGTTGTTATGTTGACAATGAAAGTATACCGCTCAAAATATTATTCATCTCTACTTCAAAACCGAGTTGGAGAGCACCGCTACAAATACCTGCTTCCCTCTGCGAAGGGCCTATCTATTTACTTTTATGTTGAAGTCATCATCCTCTTATTAAAAGGCACCAGTTGGAGAGCACCGCTGTCATTTGCATGTATTATTATTAGTTTACATTGATTATGACTTGACTGGATCTCTTTTACCATGAATTACAATTTCCAGTCGGCCCTTGATCTTCAGGGGTGCTCTGCATTTATGTTTTGCGGTCTCAAAAAGGGCTAGCGAGATACCATCTTGTTATATCATATTATGATTGTTTTGAGAAAGTGATGTCATCTAAGATTTATTATCATTGCTTGCTAGTTGATTGTGCCATTCATATGAGTAAACATGAGACCTAAATGTTATTGTGAATATGGTTAGTTCATAATCTTTGCTGAAAACTTGAATGCTGGCTTTACATATTTACAACAACAAGAGAAAACAGAGTTTGTAAAAAAATTTATTTATCACTTTCAGTTTGTCAAGTGAATTGCTTGAGGACAAGCAAAGGTTTAAGCTTGGGGGAGTTGATACGTCTCCAACATATCTACTTTTCCAAACACTTTTGCCCTTGTTTTGGACTCTAACTTGCATGATTTGAATGGAACTAACCC
Organism: Triticum aestivum; assembly: GCF_018294505.1. Classification (NCBI taxonomy): domain Eukaryota; kingdom Viridiplantae; phylum Streptophyta; class Magnoliopsida; order Poales; family Poaceae; genus Triticum; species Triticum aestivum. The sequence goes on from NC_057812.1 coordinate 64,677,169, forward strand.
GGACTGACGCTATTTTCAGCAGAATTGCCATGGTGTTATTTTTGTGTAGAAATAAAAGTTCTCGGAATGACATGAAAATCAATAGAGATTATTTTTGGAATATATAAAAAATAGTGGCGAAAGAATCCACGTCAGGGGGCCCACACCCTGTCCACGAGGGTGGGGGGCGCGCCTACCCTGCCTCGTGGGCCCCCTCACGCTCCACCGACCTCAACTCCAACTCCATATATTCACATTCGGGGAGAAAAAATCAAAGAGAAGGATTCATCGCGTTTTACGATACGGAGCCGCCGCCAAGCCCTAAACTCTCTCAGGAGGGCTGTTTTGGAGTCCGTTCGGGGCTCCGGAGAGGGGAATCCGCCGCCATTGTCATCATGAACCTTCCTCCATCACCAATTTCATGATGCTCACCGCTGTGCGTGAGTAATTCCATCGTAGGCTTGCTGGACGGTGATGGGTTGGATGAGATTTATCATGTAATCGAGTTAGTTTTGTTAGGTTTGATCCCTAGTATCCTTTATTATGTTCTGAGATTCATGTTGCTATGACTTTTCTATGCTTAATGCTTGTCACTAGGGCCCGATTGCCATGATTTCAGATCTGAACCTATTATGTTTTCATGAATATGTGAGTTCTTTATCCTATCTTGCAAGTCTATAGTCACCTATTATGTGTTATGATCCGGTAACCCTGAAGTGACAATAATCGGGATACTTACCGGTGATGACCGTAGTTTGTATTCACTATGGGTTAATGCTTTGGTCCGGTACTCTATGAAAAGGAGGCCTTAATATCCCTTAGTTTCCAATAGGACCCCGCTGCCATGGGAGGGTAGGACAAAAGATGTCATGCAAGTTCTTTTCCGTAAGCATGCATGACTATATTCGGAATACATGCCTACATTACATTGATGAACTGGAGCTAGTTCTGTGTCACCCTATGTTATAACTATTGCATGAGGAATCACATCCGACATAATTATCCATCACTGGTCCATTGCCTACTAACTTTTCATATATTGTTCTTCGCTTATTTACTTTTCCATTGCTACTGTTACAATCACTATAAACCCAAAACTGCAACCCTTACTTTTGCCACTGTTACCACTACTATCATATTACTTTGCTACTAAATACCTTGCTGCAGATATTAAGTTTCCAGGTGTGGTTGAATTGACAACACATCTGCCAATACTTGAGAATATTCTTTGGCTCCCCTTGTGTCGAATCAATAAATTTGGGTTGAATACTATACCCTCGAAAACTGTTGCGATCCCCTATACTTGTGGGTTATCACCTCCCAGTCAAAAATAGATTCTTTTCACCAGTCATGTGTTTTGTGCATCCAGTATTGAGGACCCACTCAGTGGCTTTGGGTTGATCATCCTGCAGATGAATTAGTGCAACTTACGAACTCATATACTTCATTAGTGAAGAATATGACATCAACTCATCAGATCAATTTCATCAAGCAATAGAACAGATATAGCAATGTGAGGACGTGAGAAATGAAAATTCATTTCTTCATGATTAGCTTGCGTCCTTTCAAGCATATCTAGGTCTCCAACTAATTCTTCAGACATTTAAGTTCGTCTGGAGACCTGACCCTGCATAAGAGATTAGTTCTTTTTCTTCACCACCCACATCTGAAGGGGTGGCAAAGAGTTCATCATTCTGTGAGATCCATAAGACAAAGGTGGCATAAATGCCAGTCCACTTCGTTTCACATAAGTGGGGTTAGGGTAAGCATATCAGTAAGGAGAGAAATTCTTCGAGGATTTATGAACATAATGATTTGAAGAACATTGCACATATCCATAATCCTTAGCCTTTCCCTGTGAAATAGAGGTGTTAGCACAATGATGTTCATGTGAGGACTTGGATCCTTTTGAGGAATTTGGTCTGTATGAGGACTTGGATACATATGAAGAATTTGGTCCATATGAAGAGTTTGATCTGGGGTTCCTATTCTTCACAAGTGGTGTCATGATGACATTCACCTAAAGACTTTTAAGGCACCTTTTGGGAACCCATATTTTCTTCATAGGGGGACCGTTCCTGCAGTTAGTGCCAACATATCTAGCAAATACTTCATCATTCTGATTTTTGAATAGCTTATAGTTGGAGTCAAATGACTCATCATAAGAATGTGAAGATTCACATGTAAAGCCAGATAAAGTGGATGGATCTACTGGAGGTCCCTTTGCAGCAACCCATGAGGTTTTGGGATACTGCTCAGGTTTCAAGTAGGTCCCGTCATCATTGAGTTTCCTCTCAAAGGCAATACCCTCTTTCCTAGGGTTCCTATTGAGGATCTGCTTCTTAAGCACATCACAAAGGGACTGACGCCCTTTGAGGCTTTTGTACATGCCTGTCACATACAATTCCTTCAGCGCTGCATGGTCAGTGATACTAGTAGCATCCTCAGATGAGGAATTTGTGATAGCAGAGACAGGTGAAGAATTTGCAGCAATAGAAGCATTTAAACATTCAGGTGAAGAATTAGCAGATTCATGTTCAATGCACTTCAAACATGGAGGATTAAACTCTTCCTGAGCAATGCTGATTTGTTGAGCAAGTAATGAATCACGCTCCTTTTGAAGATCTTCAAAAGTCATTCTTAACTGTTCAAGATCTTGCTTTCTTTGAAGAAAATCATAAGAAAGTTTCTCATGATCAGATAAGAGAGTGTTATAATGACTCTGAATGCTATCAAACTTAGTCTGAAGTCTCTGAAGATTTTCAGTCAAAGTTTTGTTAGACTTAAACACGAATTAGTAGTACACGGCATGTGTACGTCATGGTTTGGTAGGATTCCTAGTCCAACTAGGATTAGTATTCCTGGCCAACTCGGTCATGTACGTAGCTAGGTTAGCCTAGTATATATATGGACCAGCCCCTGTAATCTAACGTACCTTGAGTTGAATCAATAAAGTAAGACAAGGCTCGAGACGAGCCTTTGGCTATCATATTGGTCCAAGTGTTCTGTACGTACGTGTTTTCCAGCCCAAAGTAAACGGCTGCTGTGTACGTGCTTGAGAATCGATCAAGGTCTGGTGCTAGCTTTCAACATGGGAGTTGAGACTAGCTTTGCACTGCCGTGCATCTCGGCGTTAAGGAACTTCATCGACTTCGTTAGCGAGTTTTGTTCATCATCGTCGTTCGTCGTCGGTCGTATCGCCGTTGCCGGAAGTACTCGGCGTCGGGACTGGGCCAACAATTGGTATCAGAGCAAGGTTAATCTTCTAGTAACGGAGGATCATGACGGACGACGAGAAGACCAAGCAGCTGGCGGAGTACTCTGGTGCGGCTAAAGTAATTGCTGCTCCGGCGAGTTTGTCGTATCCACAGTTTGATCGCGAGAACTTCGGGGTCTGGAAGGCCCTCATGGAGTGTGGTCTCCGCGCCAACGAGCTATGGGACGCGGTGGATTCCGGAGGCGACGTGTTCGAGAAGGAGGGAGCCGAGCACCGGAAGGATTGGCAGGCGGCGTCGACGATTTACTCGGTGATGCCGATGGATGTCCTCCAGCACCTAATCGCCAAAGCAATGGCGAAGGAGGTGTGGGATACGCTGAAGCTCATGTTCGAGGGACACACCCGTGTCAAGCAAGCCAATCTCCAAACTCTCCTAAGGAACTACGAGACTTTGGTCATGGGCGACAATGAGTCCGTGGATGCGTTCGCTTCACGGGTGGCTACTCTCGTCAATTGGATCCGTGCGCTTGGAGAAAACCTCGCGGAGACCTCGGTTGTCCGGCGGTTCTTGCGCGCAGCCCCTCCCCGGTACCTGCAAATTGTCACAGCGATCGAGTAGTGCATTGATCTCGCGACTCTCTCCATCGACGATCTTGTCAGACGATACAAGGCTCACGATGAGCGGATGCGATACAGTCTTGGGGACGGGAGGAACGACGAGCTTGTGATGCTCACAAGGGCGCAGTGGGTCGCTTTGTCAAAAGAAAAGCAAGGCGGATCCACGAGCAGCAGCAAGAAGAAGGGGAAGCAGCGTTCGGTGAGAAAGAACTTCACCGACTCGGACGACGACTCAGACAATGAGGCTGCACCACCACCGAGGAGAAAGTTTGACATCAGGAAAGTGTGGTGTTATAACTGTGGACTCCTCGGCCACTTCAAGGCTGACTGTGAGGAAGCACCAAAGCAGATGGCACTCATGGCCCAGGAAGATGATGAAAGTAACATGATGTTGATGTGCGAACTCGTGGACAAGTTGGATCCAGTTCTTCAAGCGTCGGCTAAAGAAATTGTCGTGCTCCGTGAAGAAAAAGTTCACTGTCAAGATCATGGTTCGGAAACTCATGTCGACGCTACGGACATGGGCGGTGATTTCGAAACTTATGTCGATGTTATAGGTATAAGTGCTAACTTCGTTGGAGCCGATGTAGCAATTGCCGTGTGTGCTCGTCCATGGAGAAGCGGTCTTCGTGCGACGTGTACAGAAAAATCGAAGCCGTATGTGGCGCCAAAAGTCCACGAAGAAACAGTAGACGTAAATGCTATGGACACCGGAGAAAATTCTAAAGCTCACGTTGACGATACTGACACGGGTGTTACATCTTCAAGCACTGGTGTGAAGGCAGACACGGAAGCTGGTGATGTTGATGCAAAGGCACACCAATGTACAGCATTGAAAGAAGTCTCAGTCACTGGTGCAGCTAGCTCGATGGTTTCTGCCAGCAAGCAAAGACCAGTGTTGTGTACTAGCCATGGAAGTCCATCTAGAGGCGTAATGAACGGGGCAAGTTGCAGCCCTGGAACAGGCCATGACAGAAGTCCAGCCGAAGGTTGCAGTCCATGTGTTACACCAGTGACAGGAAGCCTAGCTACAGAAGCTTGGGATGGTATTTTTGCTTCGTCAAAAGGAATGCATGGAGCAGAAAACTTTGTATCGTCTCCAAAAGTAGAGGAGAAAAGGACACCATCATCTAAACCTATGCATCTCGGACTGGTGTTCGACATACATCCGGAGAAGTCTCTTCGGACAATTGACCCGAAAAAGATGAAAAGGTGTGAGAGATGGTGTCTAGGAAGCGCCAAGGAACCGGCGAAATTTGAGGACGCAAATACGAAGGAGTGTTGGCGTCGGGCTATGGAAGAGGAGTTGAGGTCAATCCACGACAACAATGCATGGGAGCTTGTGGATCTTCCCAACAATAAAAAAGTCACGAGTCTCAAGTGGGAATTTATGATCAAGAAAGATGTCGATGGATCCGTGAAACACAAAGCGAGGCTAGTAGCCAAAGGGTACGTGCAAGAGGAAGGTGTGAACTTCGAAGAAGTTTCCGTTCCCATTGCAAAGATGGAATCGGTGAGACTACTCATCGCTCTCGCGGTTCAGGAATCATGGAAGATACATCACATGGATGTAAAATCCTCATTTTTGAATGGTGAGTTAGAAGGAGATGTGTATGTGAATCAGTCACCGGGATTCATCAAAGAGGGAGAGGAACACAAGGTACTGAAGCTACACAAAGTCTTGTATGGGCTACGGCAAGGCCCTTGGGCGTGGAGCATCAAACTTGATCGGACGATGATTTCTCTTGGATTTGAGAAAGCCCCACTAGAGCATGTGATGTACAAGAGAGGTCAAGGAAGGGATTGTCTACTTGTTGGCATCTACATCAACGATATGTTGATAATTGGAGCAGATGAAGTGGTGATTGCAAAGTTCAAACTACAAATGAAGGAGCTTTTCAATATGGATGATCTTGGTATTTTGAGTTACTGCCTCGAGATGAAGGAACATCAAAATCCGGAGGGGATCACACTATTCCAGGAGGCATATGCAAGGAAGGTAAGCCGTAGCATGAAAGATTGCAATCACACTGTCGCTTCAATGGAACCTCGTCTTGAGCTGAGCAGGAAGGAGATGGTGAAACTACTCGGCTACAGTGGTTGTGACAAGGAAGGAATTGTTGACGGTTGTAAGAGTAATTCAGGCGTGGCATATTTCCTTGGAGGAAGCATAGTAAGATGGCTATCACGAAAGCATAAAGTGGTGACATCGACTTCATGTGAAGCAGAGTGGCAAGGTGTGTGGCTACACGGTGATCTTATGGATCGAGATCCGGAACCAGTGCTGTTCAACGTTGACAGTGAGTCTACGACTTTCCTACACGAAGATCCAGTGCGGCGTGAAAGTAGCAAGCACATTGATACAATGTATCAATATATAAAGGATTGTGTGGAAGAAGGGAAGACAGAGGTCAACTACAATCGCACCGATGATCAGTTGGCGGATATCCTGACCAAGGCTTTGGATCGAGAGAAGTTTTTGGAGATGCAAAGAAGGATTGGCGTCCAATCTGTGATGTGACCACATCGTGTTTAGGGGGGTGAATGTTAGACATAAACACGAATTAGTAGTACATGGCATGTGTACGTCGTGGTTTGGTAGGATTCCTAGTCCAACTAGGATTAGTATTCCTGGCCAACTCAGTCATGTACGTAGCTAGGTTAGCCTAGTATATATATGGACCAGCCCCTGTAATCTAACGTACCTTAAGTTGAATCAATAAAGTAAGACAAGGCTCGAGATGAGCCTTTGGCTATCATATTGGTCGAAGTGTTCTGTACGTACGTGTTTTCCAGCCCAAAGTAAACGGCTGTTGTGTACGTGCTTGAGAATCGATCAAGGTCTGGTGCTAGCTTTCAACGTTGGAGTTGAGACTAGCTTTGCACTACCGTGCATCTCAGCGTTAAGGAACTTCGTCGAGTTCGTCAGCGAGTTTTCTTCATCATCGTTGTTCATCGTCGGTCATATCGCCGTTGCCGGAAGTACTCGGCGTCGGGACTGGGCCAACAAGTTTTAGTGCGATCCATTTCATCACCCAACATATCATCGCTTTTGTCTAGCATATTTTGAACCTTTTCAAGAGCCTTTTGTTGTTTCACGGCAATCTTAGCAAGTTTAGAATAGCTAGGCTTGAGATTTTCATCAGATTGATCCTCACTTGATTCAGAGGAGGGATATTTGAGTACCTTTGCACCTTTTACCATGAAACAATAGGTGGGAGTGTAGTCATCATCGCCATCGTCAGTGGTGTTGGGGAGGTCCTTTTCCTCAAAGTTGAAGATGGACTTGCTGACGAATGCGGTAGCGAGGGCTAGACTCGCCACATCAGAGTCTGACTCCTCAGATTCCTCCTTGTCGGTGTCAAAACCGGCGGATCTCGGGTAGGGGGTCCCGAACTGTGCGTCTAGGCCGGATGGTAACAGGAGGCAAGGGACACGATATTTTACCCAGGTTTGGGCCCTCTTGATGGAGGTAAAACCCTACGTCCTGCTTGATTAATATTGAAGATATGGGTGTTACAAGAGTAGATCTACCACGAGATCATAGAGGCTAAACCCTAGAAGCTAGCCTACGGTATGATTGTATGTTGTGATTGTTGTCCTACAGACTAAAACCCTCCGGTTTATATAGACACCGGAGAGGGTCAAGATTACACAAGGTCGGTTACAAAGGAGGAGATATCCATATACGTATTGCCTAGCTTGCCTTCCACGCCAAGTAGAGTCCCATCCGGACACGAGACGAAGTCTTCAATCTTGTATCTTCATAGTCTAACAGTCCGGCTAATGGAGATAGTCCGGCTGTCCGGAGACCCCCTAATCTAGGACTCCCTCAGTAGCCCCTGAACCAGGCTTCAATGACGACGAGTCCGGCGCGCAGTTGTCTTCGGCATTGCAAGGCGGGTTGCTTCTCCGAATACATTACAGAAGAAGTTGAATACGAGGATAGTGTCCGACCCTGCAAAATAAGTCCCACATTTCACCGTAGAGAGAATAATGTTTTTTCGCAGATCTAATTTGCTGGCTTGTTTTGACAGCATGACGTCATGTCATGGCCCGGTGATTATTCGAACCGTTTCTTTTAACGAGCCCTGCACATAACGCGAGGCAGTTTTTCGACACGTCTTGTCAAAGCAAAGATCGTGTCCCCTTATTACGGGATTCTCATCAATACGGGCGTGGGTAACCCAATCGTGCCATTAATTGCGGCGCTTGGGAGATAAGCGAGTTTTACTAGGCAAGTGGGGACGTTAATTTTGTCCGCCCATATAAAGGGATAAGTATTCACCTTTCTATCCACGCCTTCTTCCTCCTCTGTTCATCCGCTCCCGCATACTCAAGCTCTAGCGCCCAAGTCCTCGCTTCCATCTCAACCTTCTCCAACCATGTCCGGAGCGGGAGGCAAGTGGATGGTCTCCTCCGTCACGGAGGGAGACGTCAAGGAACTGAGGAGAGCCGGATACCTGCACGACGATATCGTGCACCGGCTCCCAGATGAGGGACAGCTCATCCCGACCCCCGAGCCCCATGAGAGGGTGGTATTCCTCACCCATTTCCTCCGCGGACTGGGATTCCCTCTCCATCCCTTCGTCCGGGGGCTCATGTTTTATTATGTCCTGGATTTCCACGATCTGGCCCCGAACTTCATCCTCAACATCTCGGCGTTCATCGTCGTGTGAGGCCTTCCTCCGCATCAAGTCCCACTTCGGCTTATGGCTGAAGACCTTCAATGTCAAGCCGAATGTAGTGAGCGGCCGCCAGGCGGAGTGCGGAGGCGCCATGGTGGGCAAGATGCCCAACATCACATGGCTCGAGGGCACCTTCGTGGACACCATAAAGGGGTGGCAATCGGGGTGGTTCTATATCACCGAGCCGCGCAACCCCGCATGGGTAGCGGCCCCCGAGTTCCGATCTGGCATCCCCATGCGGCTCACCTCCTGGAAAGAGAAGGGCCTGTCCTGGGGTAATTCAAACGAGCTGACCGGACTCCAGTCATGTATTCAGAACATGGTGGATAAGAAGCTCAAGCTTGTCAACATAGTCCAGGTTATGCTCGTTCGCCGGATACTCCCGTGCCAACAATGGGAGTTTACCTTGTGGGAGTTCAATCCGGCGCAACACCGAACCCTGAACAGGCTCTTCGACACGACTCATGAAGATGCCTGGAGGGTGCTGTTCAAGGGCGCCGCGGTCCCTCCCCCAATTACTAAGGATCGCGGATTCAGTGCGAAGCGCCACGCCAGTGCGGTAAGTTGTTTTACCTTTCACAGGATACTTGTTTTCTGTATAGATTGATTCTATGCGGGATCTAAACTCCTGTGCCGTTAACAGGACTGGCAGAAGATGGCCGGACAAATCGACTGTCCGGCTCCCTTGCCCGAACGCCCTGCCGACGCCCTTCTGGTGAAGATGTTGACTCCGGCTCCTTATAAGGTGCTGGAGAAGACCCAGAAAGCCAAGGGAGCTCGAAAGAGTTCCTGATGCCAGGCGTCGTCGGACTCACCGTCCGATGAGTCTGCGGCGCACTCTTCCCCCAAAGACGAGGAAGAGGAAGAAGAGGCTCCCCCACCGACTGGGGGAGACAAGAAAAGGAAGGCCGCCCCAACTGGGGAGGCCGGAGGGTCCAAGAAGGGAAGGACGTTCCTTCCGGACAGCTCCACCGCCGCCGACGAAAGTGAAGACGAGTGGTTGCCCAGGGGCAAGCCCCCAGGGAGATCGTAAGTATTTGGATACCAAAGTAACCCATAGGATTCCTTTGTCGCATTGCTTTCCCACACGCCGAACTTGATTGTGCAGGCCGCCCCGAGCCAATATCGAGGTATCCTCGGACGGCTCCCTGGGCGTGTCGGACATGGATAGCGATCCAGTCCCGACCGCCACCTCCCCTCATCCAGCCGACGACACCGAGGTGCTATCCCAAGAGGCACCGGATCGAGGGGGACAGTCCCGGAGGCGCCTCAAGGCAACCTTCCGGACTCCGGTAGCCGAGGGGACGGGGTCCCCGAGAGCTCCGAGTTTGGCCCTCAGCCGAACACCGCGTCGGACCCTCCAACGGCTCCGAGCTCGGGTAGGCGGTCCCCTTATAAGGGAGGTGAGACGCCTGTGCCGGTGACCTCTGTCCATCCAGAGGCGCCGGACACTATGTTGGAAGCGCTCCGCAGCACTTCCATCGAGGAGGAGCACCGCACTATCATGAGTGCGGTGATCCAGAAGGTTCAGTCCGCCAAGAGCGGATTGACTGAAGCCTGTACTAGCCTTCTAACAGGCTTCGAGGTAAGTGTTTTAAAATGTAGTAGAAATATTACCACATAGACAGTAGCCCCTGATGCTTTGTTCGGTGTTCACAAAGAAAAGCCAAACATAGGATCAAATAATATCGCAAGAGTCTAATATAAGTATGTCAATATGCATATGCAGGCTTCGCTGCTGGCGTCCGCCGCACTGACTGCGGAGGTCGCCGTACTGAAGGAGGCCCTCGAGGGGGCCCAGAAAGAGCTCGGCCTTGCTAAGAGGCAGCTCGAGGAGAACAAGGGTAAGTAATACCCCGTCTATAGATGAGAAAAAGGACACGATAGCTAAATGACAGGATCATTGTATGTTTGCCAGGGGCCACGACCAGGGTGGCGACCCTGAAGCAAGCGCTATCCCAGGCCGAAAAGAAGGCGGCCCAGGAGCACACTGAGCGAGAGAGGCACGAGGCTCGGGTGGGCGAGGTGCAGCAAGAGCTCCAAGCTCTCGTGACGAAGCACGAGGCGTTGGAGCTTGACTTGAAGACGCGAGAGTCTGAGCTTGCCGCGGCCCGTGAGAGCATGAAGAGTGCCAAGGCCGAGGCCCAGAAGGCCCTTTAGGAGATCGATGCGATGAAGAAGATAGCGGCGGGTAAGGCTTTCTATATGCAAAGCAAGCATGTAAAAGTAATTTACCGATTACTTACCCGAATCCGGAGCTCTTCAGGAGCATTCGCAGATTTGCCCCGCAGTGTGTCCGATGTCGCACAATTTTACCAGGCCGAGGATGGAAGCTCGACGGAGAAGCTGTTTTGGTCTCAGTATGCTGAGGCCGAACATCCGGTGCCGATGAGTGACCAGCTGAAGCAGATGGCCGAGCTACATAAGGCGGCCGATCAGGCCATGAAGGGCTTCATAGTCCAGTTGTGGCCTGGCGATGCCCTTCCGAACAGCTTCTTTGGCCTAGTGAGGCGGCTTGTGGATGCCTGCCCATGGCTGGAGGTCGTCAAGTGATCCATCTGCATTGAAGGTGCACGTCGGGCCTTCGCCCGTGTAAAAACGCAGTGGGTCAAGCTAGACGCCGTGAAGCTGATCAAGGAGGGGCCGCCGGAGGGTAAGGAGCACCGCCACCCCGAGATGTACTACGAGGGTGTTCTGCCGGGCGCCCGTCTTATCGCGGATGAGTGTTCGCAAAATGTAATATTTGAATGAGACTTACTCGTTTTTTATCCTATGAGATTAAAACTTGTTTCATATGCGCTATGCAATGCTTGTGTGAATTTAAAATATTACCTTCTGTTTGGCTGTTTATCCAATTTGAGAGATGGCTAGTCCTCGGCTTCTGCCCCCATACCACGAGTGCTGGGGTGTTTGGGATAAACCTGAGCACTCTTGTTCCCATGTTTGGGTCCTGCGAGGGAGGTGCTCAGCACAATGAACAAGGCAACCGGACTAATAGTGCTTTATCACTCTCACTTAGCCATAGAATTCTATAATTTTAAATTTCGGTGGTATTCGGAAGGCCGAATTCGGAGCGTGATGCACGCCTGTAAGCGGACGGAGCCGGCCCCTCGCCCTAAGCGGCATAAGTCTTTAGGGACTCGAAAAACCTCGCCGAACAGCGACCAGTCTCTCGCCTTATCATGACAGTCAGTTTTAGCTTTCTCTACTGAGGTGCTCGGCCCGGCAGAACCGGGGCACAATCGCAGTAGTTCTCCTAGCGCTACCTTAGCCGATAGAGCGGAACGTAAGGTACCAAAACATAGGAGCCGGGCAAACCCAACATTTGACCAAAGACATGATTTGGAGCTGATGCATATCATGCTATAAGTTCAGGGTGCCGCACTTGTGAAAGTGTTCGGACTTTTCACACCATATTGTGGGTATGTAAGCCCCTGGTGCATTGGCCGTACCCGAGTGTACGGTTGCTAGGCATCATTAATGAACACATAGATATGTATGCATATGACAAAGATGCGATAATAGTCGTAATGTCATGCATTGTATATTAAAAAAAATTCAGTAAAGCAGAGTGATACAGATAGTGTAATGAGCAAAAGAGTAGGACTATGTCCCTTCCAAGGGCGAGCTGAGGAATTATATGAAATCTGTAATCCACCTGGGAATTCCATAGTCGTCGGCCTCCTTGGTTGTTGTATCATGTGTTCGGCAATAGATCTGCCGGACAGTGTTTCCAGAGATTGAAGTCCTGAAAGAAAAATAAAAATAACCAATCGGGAAGCCCCTGGTGCAGTTTAGGCCGCATTTTGGGGCGTGTCGTGGCTGTGCCCCCCCCCCCTCCCCACCTGTGCCCATGGTATTTTTAATGCGTAATTATGTACGCGCAGCACAAGCAGCGCCGTTTGGCTGGGATTGGAGCGGCCGCCGTATTGCTATGCGAGCTCAGATCGTGCCAGGCGGTCTGTTTTCCGATTGCCCTGAGCGCGCTTGAAGGTGTCCGGGCTTTGAAATGCCGAACTGGTAGATTGCCTTGAGAGGCTACTTTGCGCTTCTGCTGAAAGGGCCGCATTGTGCTCCTCTGTTCGGAGAGAGCGCTCTATGTTTCTGTTGACTGTAATAACTTCGCGGGGTCCTGGCATCTTGAGCTTGAGGTATGCATAATTTGGCACCGCATTGAATCTAGCGAATGCGGTTCGTCCGAGCAGCGCGTGGTAACCACTGCGGAACGGGACTATATCGAAGATTAACTCTTTGCTTCGGAAGTTATCCGGGGATCCGAAGACCACTTCCAGTGTAATTGAGCCTGTGCAGTGGGCCTGTACGCCTGGAATGACGCCTTTAAAGGTCGTCTTTGTGGGTTTGATCCTTGAGGGGTCTATACCCATTTTGCGTATTGTGTCCTGATAAAGCAGGTTTAGGCAGCTGCCGCCATCCATAAGGACTTGAGTGAGGTGAAATCCATCGATTATTGGGTCTAAGACCAGTGCGGCGAATCCGCCGTGACGGATACCAGTGGGGTGGTCCCTGTGATCGAAGGTGATCGGACAGGAGGACCAAGGGTTGAACTTTGGGGCGACTGGCTCCAGCGCATATACGTTCCTGAGCGCACGCTTCCGCTCCCTCTTGGGGATGTGGGTTGCGTATATCATGTTCACCGTCCGCACTTGCGGGGGAAACCTCTTCTGTCCTCCAGTGTGCGGCTGCCAGGGTTCATCCTCGTCATCGCTATGCGGCCTCTTGTCTTTGTTTTCGGCTATTAACTTGTCGGCCTGCTTGAACACCCAACAATCCCTGTTGGTGTGATTGGCTGGCTTGTCTGGGGTGCCGCGTATTTGACACGAGCGATTGAGTATACGGTCCAAGCTGGACGGACCCGGCGTACTTTGTTTGAATGGCTTTTTCCATTGACCGGGTTTAGAGCCTTTGAATCCGGCATTGACTGTCGTATCCTCAGTACTTTCGCCGTTAATGCGGCGCTTATGCTTGTTGCGACGTGACCTGCTGTTGCCGTCCTTGGTATCTGAGGTACCATGGTTCTTTGATATGTTGTTACTACGAGCCAACCAGCTATCTTCTCCCGCACAAAAGCGGGTCATGAGCATCATGAGGGCTGCCATAGATTACGGCTTTTCCTGACCAAGGTGCCGGGCTAGCCACTCGTCTCGGATGTTGTGCTTGAAAGCCTCTAAGGCCTCCGCATCCGAACAGTCGACGATTTGATTTTTCTTTGTAAGGAACCGAGTCCAGAATTGCCTGGCCGACTCTTCTGGCTGCTGAATTATGTGGCTCAAGTCATCGGCGTCTGGTGGTCGCACATAAGTGCCCTGAAAGTTGTCGAGCAATGCGGCTTCATCTTCTCAACAGCTAATGGAGTCCGCTGGCAAGATATTAAGCCAATGTCGCGCTGGTCCTTTGAGTTTTAGTGGGAGGTATTTGATGGCATGTAATTCATCACCGCGGGCCATGTGGATGTGGAGGAGGAAGTCCTCAATCCATACCGCGGGATCTGTTGTGCCTTCGTATGATTCAATATTTACAAGTTTGAAACCTTCTGGGAATTGATGTTCCATTACTTTGTCTATGAAGCATAAAGGGTGTGCGGCGCCTCTGTATTGGGCTATATCGTGACACAGCTCGTATGGGTCCTGCCCGCTGTGTTCGTCCCGGGCGGATTTGCTTTTACTGTATCCGGCGTGACATTTACTGTCTCGTAGAGTGGTGTGCCCTCGTGATCCGTAGATCGATCTTTAATGCTTTGCTTTGTCCTCCAATATGTCTCGCAGGTCTGGCGTATCTCCCCATACCTTTTTATTTGGATGGCGTTGGGGTGGGGCTGAGCTTTTGGCTGGAATGCCTCTCTATCGCGGCCACGAGGTGGCCGATTAGCCATATGATACGCTTCTTCCTCCAGTCGGGGTAGTAACCTACGCCCTGGGTAACTCTTGGACGGACGGTTGAGTTTATATTCCTCGGCTGCGAGGACTTCAGTCCATTTGTCAGCTAGCAGATCTTGATCAGCTTGAAGCTGCTGCTGCTTTTTCTTCAGGCTATTTCCCGTAGCCATAAGCCTGCGCTTGAAGCGCTCTTGTTCGACGGGATCCTCTGGGACGGCGAATACATCGTCGCCGAGGCTTGCCTCGTCTTCGGAGGGGGGCATGTAATTGTCATCCTCCTCCTCTCCGCCAGTTGCTCTCTCAGGAGAGTTGGCTCCTTCATCCTCCTGATCTAACTCTTGTTGGAGGGGATTTTTGTTGTCTTCAGCGCTATCCGGAGTGTTATTATCTCCTGTGCCAGTATCACCACTTTTGCTTTGGCGGGACTTAGAGCGGCGCTGCTGACGTCGGCGCTTGGGTTGCTCCTTGGAGGGGTCAGCCACCATGTATATGTCATACGACGAGGTGGCTTTCCAGTGCCCTATAGGTGCTGGTTCATGTTCTTCTCCTACATCGTCATCCATATCGTCGATGTCTTTGGAGTCGAAGTCGAGCATGTCTTTTAAATCATCGACAGTGGCTACAAAGTGGGTGGTGGGTGGGCGTCGAATTTCTTCGTCGTCCGCATCCCAGTCTTGTTGGCCATGATCCGGCCAGGGCTCTCCTGATAGAGAGAGAGACCTTAGTGAATTCAGAATGTCGCCGAAGGGCGACTGCTGAAAGATATCCGCAGCGATGAATTCTATGATCGGTGCCCAGTCGGATTCGATTGGCAGGGGCACGGATGGTTCGGGGTCTGGAGGAGAGTCCGGCACCTTGGAGTCACGGGCTGCGCAAAGGATTATGCTGGTGTTCGGCTCGATCACCGTTGAGACTGCAGCCCCTAAGGTGGTGTCTAGCCACCCGTCCTCGATTAGCGCAGCTGGCTCCGAGCTAAGGGTCGGAGCTGATGTGGGCGCGGCTTCTGGGGTACCGTCCGATGGCAGAGCTAGGTCATACCCATCGCGACAGTGCGGCGCGCCCGGCTGTGGCTCGAATCCGTCGAAGATCAAGTCCCCATGGATGTTGGCCGTGTAATTCAAACTTCCAAATCTGACCTAATGGCCAGGGGCGTAGCTTTCAATCTGCTCCAGATGGCCAAGCGAATTAGCCCGCAGAGCAAAGTCGCCGAATACGAAGATCTGTCCGGGGAGAAAAGTCTCACCCTGGACCGCATTGCTATCGATGATAGTAGGAGCCATCAAGCCTAACAGCGACGACACGGAGGAACTCTCAATGAAAGCACCAATGTCGGTGTCAAAACCGGTGGATCTCGGGTAGGGGGTCCCGAACTGTGCGTCTAGGCTGGATGGTAACAGGAGACAAGGGACACGAAGTTTTACCCAGGTTCAGGCCCTCTTGATGGAGGTAAAACCCTACGTCCTGCTTGATTAATATTGAAGATACGGGTGTTACACGAGTAGATCTACCACGAGATCAGAGAGGCTAAACCCTAGAAGCTAGCCTATGGTATGACTGTATGTTGTGATTGTTGTCCTACGGAGTAAAACCCTCCGGTTTATATAGACACTGGAGAGGGTTAGGGTTACACAAGGTCGGTTACAAAGGAGGATATATCCATATACGTATTGCCTAGCTTGCCTTCCACGCCAAGTAGAGTCCCATCCGGACACGAGACGAAGTCTTCAATCTTGTATCTTCATAGTCTAACAGTCCGGCTAATGGAGATAGTCCGGCTGTCCGGAGACCCCCTAATCTAGGACTCCCTCACTCCTCTTCCTCATTTTCCTCAGATTCAGCCTCAGAGTTCATTTCCTTGCCAATGAATGCCCGAGCCTTCTTGGAGCTGCTTTTCTTGTGAGATCAAGACCTTGAAGGTTTTGATGAAGAGGTCTCTGAAGATTTCTTCTTCTTCTTTGAATCATCAGAATTGTGGTCCTTGTAATTCTTCTTCTTTGATTCCTTTTCCCACTGAGGACAATCTTGAATGTAGTGACCGGGTTTCTTGCATTTGTGGCAAAGTCTCTTCTTGTAATCACGGGATGAGGAATTTGATCTTAAGTCATCACTTCTTGAGGATTTTCCAAAATGACCACGTCTTGAGAACTTCTGGAATTTCCTCACGAGCATTGCTAGCTCCTAGCTTAGTTCTTCGGGACCACCAAGACTGCTACCAGAATCTTCACCTTCAGATTCAAACACTGCCTTGGCCTTCAGAGCTCGTGATCTGCCATAGCTTGGTCCATAGAGATCTCTCTTCTCAGCAAGCTAGAACTCATGAGTATTTAGCCTTTCGAGGATATCAGCGGGATCAAGTGACTTGTAGTCTCCTCGTTCTTGTATCATCAGTGCAAGGGTGTCAAATGAGGAATCAAGCGATCGAAGCAATTTTTTCACCACCTCGTGGTCGGTGATGTCAGAGGCACCAAGGGCTTGACAATCATTTGAAATATCAGTGAGGCGATCGAAGGTTTGCTGAACATTTTCATTGTCAAGTCTTTTGAAGCGGTTGACGAGATTGCGAAGAACGTCAACTCGAGAGTCACGCTGTGTTGAGACTCCTTCATTGACCTTGGACGGCATGTCCTAGATAAGCTTTGCTGTCTCCAAAGCACTCACTCTGCCATACTGACCTTTGCTCAAATGGCCACATATGATGTTCTCCACTTGAGAGTCGAGTTGCTTGAATCTCTTCACATCAGCAGTGTTGATGGTAGGAGTGACAGAGGGAACGCCATTTTCCACAACGTACCAGAGATCGTTGTCAATTGCCTCAAGATGCATGCACATCTTATTCTTCCAGTAGGGGTAGTCCGTCCCATCGAAGGTAGGACACCCAGCAAAAACCTTGATCATACTTGCGGTCAACATAACTAAATCTAGGCGGTTAAACAAAAATCACATAGAACAAGGGAGTACCTTGCTCTGATACCAATTGAAAGTGTGTTAAGTCGACTAGAGGGGGGTGAATAGGCGATTTTTATAAATTCTTCATTGAGGAATTTCAGGGTGATGAAATTCCTGAGCGAAGAACTACTTACAGTGGAATAAGTACTCAGATGCAGACATGATGTAACATAAGCATGGACATCATGATGAATTGAAAACAAGAGACTGAGTACAGAAAGCGTAAGCAAAGTATTAAACAGGATGAAGACAAACAAACTGAAGAAATTGAACTGAGGAAATTGAGAAAGTCTTCAGTCAAAGCCTTCAAACAGATATGAACAAGCACACAACACAGTAATAAGGAAATGAAGGGGTTGAGGAAATAGAACTAGTAAGCTTGGTGAAGACAATGATTTGGTAGACCAGTTGCAACTGCTGTGACAGTTGTACGTCTAATTAGGGCAGCTAGGTATTTAAACCTGAGGACACATAGTCCCGGACACCTAGTCTTGAACACACGGTTCAGGACACTTAGTCCTCACCGTATTCCCCTTGAGCTAAGGTCACACAGACCTCGCCCAATCACTCGTGGTAAGTCTTCAGGTGACTCCCAACCTTCATAAACTTGGTCACCCAGCGATCCACAATTTCCTCTTGGATGCTCTAGACCATGACGCCTGACCATCTGGAAGATGCACAGTCCTCAAAGGTAACAAGCGTCGGTTCTAGACAGGAACAATCTCTTCAGTGATGCTCAATCACTTTGCTTTGTAGGTGTTTGGTTTGGGGCTTTGGGTTTTTCCTCACTTGATGATTTTCGCTCAAAGTCCTTGGAGGATGGGATGCTCTCAATGACAAGTGTCGGTTTCTCGCGGAGCAGCCAACCAGCGGTGGTTGTAGGGGGTGGCTATTTATAGCCTAGGGAGCATCCCGACATGATAAGATATAAATGCCCTTCAATGATATGACCGTTAGGTGGGTAGATATTTTGGAATAGCTGGCGCGTAGCATAGCAACAGTCAGAAATTTGACTATCAAATTCCTCGGGCTATCATGTTCCTCACTTGTAGGTAATCCGCACTGGCGAATTCCTAACTCCTCAGTCAGAACAAATTCCTCAGAGACCATAAGAACGTCGCCTCTGTCACTGAATAATTGACTGAACTGTATGAGATTTCCAATGGCTTCACTGGAAGGGATTGGTAGGTGTAGGATTTTGAGATGAGCATCACATGGAAACTTTTCCTTAGTTTTACCTCAACCCCCTTTAACAGCACGGTGTTTCCTATGACTCAAGAAAGAGAAAATGAAAATACGAAAACAAAAGTCTTCATGCTTCATGTTCCTCGTAAGAATAACAAGTCTTCACGGTCACGCCAATTTCTTCACTTTCAAAGTCTTTAGAAAGTCTTCAGAAATCCAAAGTCTTCAGTTGAAGACATTCATTTTTAGGGGTCGACTTTCTCTGTAAATATCAAACTCCTCATAGACTTATAGACCTATGTACACTCACAAACACATTAGTCCCTTAACCTATAAGTCTTCAATACACCAGAATCACAAAGGGGCACTAGATGCACTTACACATACCTCCTAGATAAAAAAATCTATGTCACGTTGGTTGGCATAATTGTCATAAACAATAAATGAACGAAATAGTTATAGAAGATAATATATATACCACATCCAAATCATAGACAGGACGAGGGCCGACAGAGGCGGATACCAAAACCATCGCACTATATAATAACAAACAATAATAAAAGTAAGAAAATTACAGAAGTATCTATCTAAATCATACAAGTAAGAACTTTTTTCTTTTATAAAGAAGATAATATCAAGAGGCTCATCACGGTGTTGCCGGCGACGAGATCGACGCGGGCAATCGACGGCGGTGAGGACGGGGACGGGACAGGACGGACTGCCAAACCTAGACAAATCTCGAGGAAAATGGAGCTTGCACAAGGAGCTTTGGGAGGAGAAAGCTTAAGTATGGATCGGGCATTTCATCGAACACCTCATGTGCATAGGAGGTGAGCTAGAGCACCACAAATCTCTCCCCTCGCCGGCCAGAAAAACAAAGCAGTGGAGTGCTCTGCTCGCGGGCAAGGGGGTATATATAGGCATCTCATTGGTCCCGGTTCATGGCTGGAACCGGGACTAAAGGACCCCCTTTGGTCCAGGTTCCAGCCACGAACCGAGACCAATGGTTGTGGGCCAGGAGTGAGGCACATTGGTCCTAGTTTGTGTCTGGAACCGGGACCAAAGGGTCCAGACGAACCGGGACCAATGCCCCACGAGGCCCGGCCGGCTCCCTGGCCTCACGAACCGTGACCGTTGCCCCCATGGGTCCCGGTACGTGACTGAACCGGGACTAATGGGCTGGCCCGGCCTAGACCAAAGCCCTGTTTTCTACTACTGAGTTTAGCTGCCAGTTTCAGGACTAAGGAGACTCGTGCATCCTCTGATGATGGTGAACCCTTGCCATGGAAGCCGGAGGACAAGCTTACCACATCGTCACCACCACCATCACCAAAGAATGAGACCTAAGCACACGGGTATGGGCACTCCCCTTGGCTTTCACCAAGCATGGGGGAGATGCCACGGTATAGTATCACCATCACTTTTATTACCTTCACCAATTTTTAGTTCGATCTTTATTTTTTTCGTGATTTATTTGAATAAAAGTTTAGTATGATATATTTTGAGTTCTAGTTTCGTGATCTATACATCTATGTAATTGAGTTGAGAAATATATAATAAAGATTAGTTTCAGTTTTTGTTTCTTTACTTTCTTGTTTCAATCAAAATAAAGAAAATATATCATCACATAAGTAATGACATCACATAAGGAAAAGTATAAGTGGTAAAATTTACTGAAAGTTGAAAAACATAGCATTGGTCAATTATGCAATTCATGAAAGCATTAATAAGGGAAGAGAAGATTCGCATGTAAATATATCATCTTTGACATCTTTTATGATTGTGAGCGCTCATTAAATATCTTATGCCAATTTGTTGACGTTGGACAAGGAAGACAACGTAATGATTTATGTTTGTTCATATTCGCATAGAAGTTATATTGTAATAGATCCTCTAACATGTGGTGCTTGCCCAATATCTTTACTAGCCCAAAAATCCGCACTAAATAGATATACTACTTGTGCATTCAAAAACCATAAACCCAAATTCATGTTTTGAGAGTCCACCATACCTACCTATGGATTGAGTAAGATCCTTCAAGTAAGTTGTCATCGGTGCAAAAGGCAATAAAAATTGCTTCTAAATGTGTTTGATCTTTTAGTGTAAGGGAAAATAAGCATTTGTACGAACTTGTGATGACAAAGTAATAAAAGCGACGGACTGCATAATAGAAGTTGCTATCATAAGGGGCAATATAACGTGACTTTTTTTGCATTAAGAGATTGTGCATGCAAATCATAAAACACATGACAATCTCTGCTTCCCTCTGCGAAGGGCCTATCATTTATTTTTATGTATTTACTTTTTATACAAGAGTCAAAGCACTTTCCTCTATTCCTTTTTATTTTCTCTTAGGCAAGCATCATGTGGTGTGGAAAGATCTAGGCAGATATACCCAGTTGGATATAAGTGATCATGGGTTATTATTATTGACATCACCCTTGAGGTGAATAAGTTAGGAGGCGAAACTATAAGTCCCTATCTTTCTATGTGTTCGGTTGAAACTTTTTGCTCCATATATATGTTATGAGTGTTAGCAATCATAGAAGACTAAATGATGGTTGAGTATGTGGACTTGCCAAAAGGATCCGATACGAGACCTTTCCTGAAAATATGATAAATTGTAATTGCAAAGTTGACTAAGTATATAGTTTGTTAGTTTTCAAGAAAGTTTATGCTTTATACTTTGATGTTGTGATCAATTGTTACTTGCTCATGAGAAGTTTTATGATAAAGTTTATTGTCGTTATAATAATAATCATGATGCTACTATGTCTGTATTTTGTTTTTATCAATACCTCTCTCTCTCTCAACATGTGTTTAAGACGTAGCTAGGTTTGACATCTCTAGGTCATTAGTTGGAAGCTATAGGCAGGTAGCTCCTTTACTTTGTGTAGATATGCGTTGTGCAGTTCCGTCATATCAGAGAAAGAAGAAATCGCCCTGGAATTCTATTCCTGTGTCTTCGGTGTGCTCGTGTCTGTTATGTTCACCGTTTGTTCCATCTTTTTTGTTCTTGGGCTAAAAGCCTAACACGTGTAGACCTCACCCCCATAGTTTTCTTTTGGCTTTCTTTATCCTTGACGCTGGCGGTTGTGCTCGTAAAATGGCTGAATGTGTGTTTCCCTGTCAGTACAGTTGATATGGTTTCAGATATTGAAATGACAATGGCGTGCTGTAAAATAATGACAGTGATGTCTTTTTTCGATAAAGATGAAGTGACGTAAAACTGATGATATACTAAATCTTACATTTGTTCACGACTGCAAAACAATAAGATGAGTATTTTTTCTGTTGCCTATACAAAAGCTTTGACCTTTTATATGTGCTCATTGTATTTGTATCCTCTCGATGCTTCATTTAAAGAAAAAAATTCACCCTTTGTCGAAAAGAACAATAAAATGAGACGTATTGATCTCGTAACTTTCTTTTAAGTCAGGCGCATATTGATATTTGTCTTGATAGCTTTGCCACATGCTTGCTTTCACAGATTCTGATAGCCAATGCCATCAACTACCCACTACTACGGTTTTTGTTAAATTAATTACACTCGGTTTCTATATTGCAAATTTACAAATTGTGTGTGCCTATAGATTTGGAATTAACAACAGAGAGTGATTTTTCTACACCCCAATTCAGTGCACCCACACAAGAAAACTTAGCAAACCATTTTAAAAACATCTGAAACTTTGTGGAAATGACTATGAACAAATGTTCGAAGTGCTTGAAAAGTTTTATGGTCAAATGACATCCGAGGAGCATTGTACAAAAGAACAAAATTACAAATTTTGCTCAATTGATCACCAAACTTTGCAAGCACTTCTAACATTTTTTCATGGTCATTCCCACAAAGTTTAAGATTTTTTTTCTAAATGGTTTGCTATATTTTCTTGCATGGGTGTAGCGTGAGTGCACCGAGCTGGGGTTCAGCCGGTGACGGATCTAGGAATTGAACTTACCCGAGGTGAAACATTCAAATTCTAAAAAAAAAATAACGTAAAAATGCAAGTCTATTTAATCAAAACTCATAAAATTGAAATACGAGACTTCTTGGTCGCAAGCCCAAAGATATTGCTCCGCTCATTTACGAGACTTCCTCCCAGAAGCGCTGGAAGGTATGGGAGGCCCTCAAGGACAACGCGTGGATCCTCAAAATCAGACCGCCCGCATCGGTTTCCATCGAGCATGTTGCGCAATTCTTCACCCTTTGGATGCTACTGCACGAGGTGCACCTAGATGAGTTCACTGAGGATGACATCCTATGGAAGCACACGG
Source organism: Triticum aestivum (assembly GCF_018294505.1). Taxonomy (NCBI): domain Eukaryota; kingdom Viridiplantae; phylum Streptophyta; class Magnoliopsida; order Poales; family Poaceae; genus Triticum; species Triticum aestivum. The sequence continues at coordinate 64,699,971 of NC_057812.1, forward strand.
AATCTGGGCACTACTCCGCGGCCTCCGCTTACAAGGCACAATTTTTGGGTTTGGTCCTCTCTCCCATGGACCAAATGGTTTGGAAGGCTTGGGCCCCACCAAAAGTCCAGTTCTTAGCTTGGCTCGCGCTTCAAGATAGGATCTGGACTGCTGACAGATTGGAGAAGCTGAGTATAGCCTAACTGTGGCCCTTTCCCCTTGTGCCGACGGGTGCAGAAATGTGGCCCTCATCTTTTTTTCAAATGCCGATTCACTCCCAGGCTTTGGAACATGGCTATTCAGAAATTTTGCATCCACAACATGGAAAGGTCCACATGGCACTTGTTCGACTGCGTTCAGGCCTGGTGGGCGAGCACATGCACCACGGGCACCACCGACATGAAAGCAAAGGCATCGATTACCATGCTAGTGTCATGAGTCATCTGGAATGAGCGCAACACAAGAGTGTTCAGGCAAAAGAGCGCACCTCCGCAAATCTTGCTCAGCATCATTAAAGATGAGGCAAACCTTTGGATCAAAGCCGGGGCAAAGAAACTAGGTTCTTTTTATTGCGAGAATAATTGTCATGCGGTAACTTGGGTGTGTGGTGTAACAAACTCTCTCTCCTCCTTATTTAATATAAGAGGCAAATCTTTTTCCTCTGTTTAAAAAAATATTAAAAGAATAAAATTGAAATACAAAACTAGGTACACTCAAATATTAATAAGTTAACTAATGGTTTAAAATAGTTTAATTAAGGTTCTTCATAATCAGGTGATGTAACAACCAAAAATCAAAAAATACAACATAATTGGCTCTGATGCTCGGCCACCTTCGTCTCGCAGTCTGGCTCTGCATCGATGCGTGTAGCATTCAGAGTAGCCCTTTTCGGTCAATGTGCTGGTGTGAATACCGGCAGGTGGCTGCCGGTCAGCAAACATGAATGCTTGTACGAATCCATCTCGTCTCGTTCAGTCACGTCCGCTCTTACCGTCATGAATATGACATAGAGAGCGGAGCGAGGGTGGTGTGGACGGCGCGGAGTTGTGCTTAAATAGGTCTGGCCAGGCGAATGGACAGGAAGCCAGCTTCAATGCGGCGCCAGATTAGGCTCCTCGGTCGCTTTGTCGGCATTGAAGTGGCACTGCCCACTCGTCCTGTCGCGTCGCTTTCACCGGCATCAATGCCATCTGTAGTCACATCTGCTCTGGAGCGGCCTGACTGGTATGAATGTGCGGCGACCGCTTCGTGTGGAAAGAGTTTTCGGGTGTGACATGACGAAGTGTGTCCGGACAGCTCAATCCGGAGATTTATAGATGACTTAAGGGTCCGTGTCGAAGACGACCTACGTTATTTGATTTGGACAACAACTAGGCCGTTTTCCACTAAGTTTTCATCCAAAATTAACCGTTCTTTCTCTCACGCTGTTTCTATACTCTCCAAAAGAATCAGCTACTGCAGGACAAGGCGAACGAACTAACACATATGGGGCGCAGAATACGGCTACCTGGGCGGCTGCCCACACCTGCCCCTACCGTGGTGCCGCCCGTAGTTTCAATCACTACTTTCCCTTGACGAGACTAAGAAAAGTCACCAATACAATGTGATTTATCTACTGAACGCCACCTTATTCATAAAAAAGTTTACACAAAAAATGAACGGAACTATTATATGTGGTGCAAATTTAATCAGCTCATCACTACTTTAACTAATGTATGTTATGTCGTTTTCGTAAGGTGCAAGCACTTATATAAAGCCAACATGTGTTCTGTTTCAGAAAACTCTATTAAGAACTCATTAGAGACCAGCCTAGCTAGAGCACAGTTATGTTCTGGACCACCCCAAAGGCGGTGAGGTTCTTGGTGTTCTTGGCCATCTTTCTCTTCGTGGAACCAACGACAGATGGCAGGGAAGCCCAGCCTGCCGTGCCGGGGGTCATGTTGTTCGGGGACTCGCTGGTCGGTGTGGGTAACAACGATTATCTAGCCACCTTGGTGAAAGCAAACATGGCTCCCTATGGCAGGGACTTCAAGGACCATATCGCTACAGGGAGGTTTGGAAATGGAAAGCTGCTTAGCGATATCATAGGTTGGTCAAAACCTTATTCGATCTTGTTTGTACAAATGGATTTTTTTGACATTTTACATGAATTCTTACCAGTGTTATGGCATGCATATCTCGTGTTACAACTTGCATGGTACACTGCAGGTGAGAAACTAGGGTTTAATGGCTCTCCTCCTGCATATCTTAGCCCACAGGCATCAGGACAGAATCTTTTGATTGGAGCAAACTTCGCATCAGCTGGATCAGGCTACTACGACCCCACAGCACGTATCTATGTAAGTACCATCCATCGGTGGCTTATCATCGCACTTTAACAATAATGGGAAGCTGTGTATACAGAAATATATACATGTTGCATCCATCACGTACTCCCTCCGTACTGAAATATAAGAGCGTTAGTGATCTAAACACTTTTATATTTCTTTACAGAGGAAGTAGTTATGTCTTACTGAATTGTGTGTGGCAGCATGTAATACCTTTATCCCGACAACTGGAGTACCTCAAAGAGTACCAATCGAAGCTACGCGTGGTGGCTGGGAATGACCATGCTCAATCCATCATCTCAGACTCACTCTATATTATTAGCGCTGGATCAAATGACTTCGGCTTCAACTACTACATCAACCCTTTGCTCTTCTTGACACAGAATGCTGATCAGTTCTCTGATCGCCTCGTTGGCATCTTTAACAACACCGTGACGGTGAGCAAGAGCAAACCTGCAGCTTCCTCATTAATCAACCAGGATCAGATGATTAATACTATGTAATATTTTTAACTTGTACTAATTGTAGCAACTTCATGCTATGGGAGCACGACGTGTTGGTGTTTTTTCATTAGCTCCGTTGGGCTGCGCCCCCTTGGCGATCACGGTGTTTGGCCTTCGGAGAAACAGGTGTGTGCCAAGGCTCAACGATGATGCACAAAGGTTTAATGGGAAGTTGAGTGCAGCTGTTGACTCGCTGTCGAACCGGTACCAAGATCTTAAGGTTGCTGTGCTGGACATCTACACACCATGGCACAGCCTTGCCACCTCCCCTGTGTCACATGGTAGGATACATAGGCTACTAATCCTTGCCTCCTTGGAATGGTGCCATGGTGGCCATGATGCATATTTATTTTCTTGTGGCATCAGCCTTGCTCGTTCTGTGCATTGATTCGAACTGAAAATGTGTGGGTTTATGTTGTCAGGGTTCGCTGAGGCAAGGCACGGATGTTGTGCTACAGGATTAGTGGAGTTCACAGTGTTCCTTTGTAATTCTTTGTCCATCGGGACATGTCCGAACGCGACGACATACGTGCATTGGGATTCCATTCACCCGTCGGAGGCAGCGAACAGAGTGATCGTAGATTCTCTCGGTGAGGGGATCAACAAGCTGGTTATGTAAAACACTGGACCTAGTACAGTGATGTACGTACCAGTTAGTATTAAGTTTCGTATGATACGCCCAAAATAAACTGTAGATTCTCTCGTGTTGAGGCCATAAAATAATATGTAAGTTACCTATGAGTCGCTAGGTATCTGCTACAGCTCTGTGTATTACTTTCTCCGTTCTAAAATATAGTGCTTCCTCTATTTCCGTACTTCAACCTGCATCATAAATTTAACAAACGAGACCGACTGCGGCGGGAGCAAAAGTTATACCATCGAATTCGTATTCAAAAGAAGTTTTTAATTATATTTATTTTTTCTAGCCGCACTCGGTCTTGTTGGTTAAATTTATGGTCAAAGTTGGATCTCGAGAAACGCTGGCGCACTATATTTTGGAATGGAGGGAGTATATATGAGTATTTGCTTGCCAGTGACAAACATATTTGAGGTGGTTGAAATAAAATAAACACCAAATATTGCCCGTGCAGCTAAATTTTTTCAGTTCAGTTGTTCTTGTACAGAGAGAGCGGAAGGGTCCGTGTCAGAGACCGCGCGTCCCTAGCGATTGGCGTTGTGGGTGAAGAAGATGCGGACGCTTGACGGGTGTGGGGTGGTCACCCACACTGAAAGAAAGTGACTTTAGAGGGACATTCGGGACGATGACGATCCCATGGAAGGGATGGCGGGAGGCTTTGGCAGCATCGTCGACTATAGGTTACAACAGCGGGTAGTTCTGTTTTTTAACACAGTGCAATTATAGATGCTCACATATAAACACATATACTTATTCCTATGAACGCATGCATGCACCATCTAGCCCTGTGAGCACCTCTGATGTACTGAGTCGGCATAACATCTGAAGATTGTCGTTGTCGTACAACACACTCATATTAGAACACGGGCTCGAATGGTCTCACATGGAAGGTTAAAGTTTCGTTAAGAATTAAAATCTTCATATTTGTACACAAGGAAGTGATTTTAACCAAGAATAACTTGATAAAGCGAAGATAAGTCGGTAGTTCATGATGTTGTTTTTGTGATCAGAATGAAACCATAAAACACTTGCTTCTCGATTATCCTCTAGCCAAACTACTTTGGCGCACGATACATATAGTCTTCAACGTTAGCCCTCCAATTAGTATCGATATGTTATTTGGGACGTGGCTAACTGGAGTGAAATCAGATATTGCGGGACATATTCAGATAGGGCTATGCGCGCTACTTTGGGCTATATGAAACTGTAGAAATGATATCATCTTTAACATGAAAATTTTCATCAACTTTTTGTAGGTTATATGCAGAGCCACTGCTTGGATCCATACATAGTCGTTAATCACCCATGCGGACTCCAGAGAGCTTTTGCCTATTGGGTGCAACCAATGTGAGACGGTTTGCATGACGATCCAATAATAGGATATGTGTTTAGTCATCTTGGTCTATTTTTCGCTGGCTGTGGCAGTTTTTGTTTTATCTTTGTTCGTTTTATGCTCCTTTTATGAGCCTTTACCGAACTTAAGACTTCGGTTTGGATCTTCAGTTAAATAAAATGACTGCATGCATCATTTTAATGCAGAGACGAAGGATGTCCTCCTTTTCACTTTTTTCTTTTGAAGGGCTATCCCTATTCGTTCTAAAGCTACAAGAGCAATTTTTACATGCTGCCACGGTGCCGATTGTTCACTTGGACCTCAAGGTCAAGAGGCGCGGGTCTGGACTGGATTATTCCTATCTAGAGATTTTGGTGCTCGCGGGATTGCTATGACTGATCATGAACGGAGTGTCGGTCCAAGCTTCCTCATCGAGGGGCGAAGGTACTCTCTCCGTCTCAAAATAAAAGCATCTCCAACGGCCGCACAAAAATTTGGCGCCCAATAAAAGTTATAGCGTGCCACTTTAGCATTTTTAGTGTGCTGGGACCAACATCGCTTTTGCAGACGCCTAAAAACACGCGCACAAAAAGCACACAGTGCAAATTGTGAAGCGCGCGCAATCCGGAGCCCAAAATATGCTGCGCGCGATAGCGTTTTTCAACGCGCATCCAAAAACTTTTAGCGCTACAGCATCTGCTGGAGCTGCGCGGCGCCAAAAAAACAAAATTTTAACGCGCGGAGGTCTTTTTGGGCGCCTGTTGGAGATGCTCTAAGTGACTCAACTTTGTATTAATTTTATACAAAGTTGAGTCACTTATTTTGGGACGGAGGAAGTAAATTTTTTTCTTGTTCTGAACTCTGAACTTCTTGCATGCTGTGCTGGACCAATAATGTGTGCACGCTGGTTCGGATTCCCTTGGAAAGCATTGCCATGTCGCATGGTTGTGCTGGTGACCTGGTGTGTCTGGGCAAGCTTGCAGTGGCAAGCATCAGTCTTCCAATAGCTCAAGTAGTACGTGAATAAAAATGGGCAAGTGGTAGCTGGCAGCACAATGCACTGGAATTGTCAAACGACACTAGTAGAAAAAGGGCCTGTAGTCCTGGTTCATAAGGGCTTTTAGTCCCGGTTCTTGAACCGGGACTAAAGGGTCGGTACTAATGCCCTGACCCTTTAGTCTCGGTTCAAATCAGAACCGAGACAAAAGGCCCTCCACATAGCTGGTCCACCTTTAGTCCCGGTTGGTAACACCAACCGGTACTAAAGGAAATTTTCTGATTTTTTGTTTTGAAATTTTATTATTTTCAAATTTCTGAATTATTTTAACCTCTAATCTCTAATCACTGCTCAATTTAATCTCTAATCACCCCTCATCACTTCAAATCATCTAACTTTCCGGACGGTCACCCATCCTCCCACTCCCCCAGCCTGAGTACGCTTAACTTCCGGGTTCTATTCTCCCTCGTTTTCAAGTCTGCACTCGTTGTTTTCCTGACAATAGTAAGATGTCAATCCTATTAACCCTCAGGAGTTTAGCTTGAGCATGAAGTCACACATTTCACTGTTTGAGTTTGAAACTATTGTTCTAAAAAACAATAATTTTTTAGTAACACTAATATTTCTTGAATAAGTAGTTTGACCATTGTTTGACCATAGTTTGACCAGATTTGACCAAAATTCAAAAAAACTGAAATAATTATTTAATAACACTAATATTCTTGAATAATTATTTAGTAACACTAATACTTCTTGAATAAGTAGTTTGACCATAGTTTGACCAGATTTAATGAAAATTTAAAAAAACTAAAATTTGAGCATAATTTTTTTTCTTTTGGAATTTGAGGATTCTACAAATTTACAAACAGGCCGTAGGCGGTCTTCATCGGATGTAACTTTTCGAGTAGATGATTTTTCATATAAAAAACTTTTTAATCCGAGTTCGTATGCAAAAGTTATGCCCATTTTACAAATTCCAGAGAGATTTTGTAAATAAAGTCGAAATTCATATTTGTAAATTTTCCCAACAACTAGACCACATATCACATGGGAAACTTATTTTATTTTATTCTTTTGACATTTCCATCATTTTCTTTTGTTTTTTCTAAAACTGAAAAGGCGGTCCACGGGAGGGGGGGGGGGAGTTTGAAAATGGGACCTTTAGTACCGGTTCGTGCCATGAACCGGTACTAATGCCTCAAAGCCCATTAGTCCCGGTTGGTGGCACCAACCGGGACTAAAGGTCTAACCTTTAGTACTGGTTGGTGCCACCAACCGGGACTAATGGGCATAGTCCCGGTTCGTGGCACGGGACCGGGATAAATGCACCCATTGGTCCCGGTTCTGAACTGAACCGGGACTAATGGGCTTACTCGGCCTGGACCAAAGCCCCCTTTTCTACTAGTGCGATGGCATCAACGATGACCCACTCCGGCGTTTTGGGTGGATGGAGAATGTCTGGCGCATCGGTGCGGCAACATGTCTATACAAAGCAACATACAGATCCATGCCTATGATTGCAGATCTATGGAGATTCATGTCAATCTTTTTTCTAGAGAAAAGACTAAGGCCGCACCTGAGAAAGGCCTGAACCTAGTCCGACTTTTAATTAACAAAGGTATCAACTGGCCAGGATTACAAGGGCAGTGATATTGCAACAGGAAAAAAAAGTGAGAGAACGGCGCAAGATACTAGGTGGTGGGGTAGCTTACAACCAAACGGCAAAACAAGCAGAAGGAGAATAGAGGAAGGAGTCACCAACATCGGAGGGCAGCCTCGAAGCCCACTCCACGAAGACCAAAGTACGGTCGACATACCCTCTGTCTGCCACCAAAGAGGGTCATTACCCTCTTGCCCTGGCTCGAAGCGTGCTGAATCGTCAAAAGGCAAAGCGCTCACCACAAGATCGGATGAACAATGCCGTCCGAGTTGGCAAGGTGGCGGAGACTGGAGCGCCGCAAGCATACACATAGCTCGGACCGCCACAGCCTGACCGCACAAGAACAAGCAAAAACATGGAACCATACGACAAAGACCTGCATAAAAGATCATATCACTAGTGAAGACGAAGAAGAGCATGAGACGCCATCAGTCGTTCCAGTCCCTGCAGCAGAGTACCCACCTCACACCTGCGTCCCCCGGACAACGCCTCAAGAAGGGTAGCGACGAGGCAACGCCGCCGCCGTCCACAAGGGGAACATATTTTTCACTAATAGCAGGGTGCAAGGGTAGGAGGTAGGATGGGACCTTGACGAGGCCTCAAAGGAGGGAACCTGCGCCAAAGGAGTCGCTAATGTGGTGGCCTCCGCCGGTAGGCGAGGATTTCCCCCGGTCGCCCTCCACAACACCTGACTCCCAGGCCGAAGAGATCCTGTAAATGAGATTTGAGATTCAACACACTTGTATTAGCTCAGAGGCCGGGTATACATACACTTGCAAAACCACAGCCGTGGCTAGAACAGGCCGTGGGCACAACTGATCGCGGTGACCATCGAATCAACACCAGCGTGCACGCACACAGTCTATTGTGTGCTGACGACCCCCGCAGTTGTGACGTTGTCGGAGGAGACGCAAAGACCGGAGCGGAATTCCTAGAAGACACCAACCAGCAGCCCCTTGGTCATCATGTCGGTGAACTTCTGTCACGTGGGGACATGCAGTATGCGGGTGTAGCCGAGCGCGACACGCTGACAAACAAAGTGAATGTCGAGTTCGACGGAGAGAAGAGGGGTATAAGGTGAGTTTTGACTGGTCAGGCGGATGTCCAAACTCCCACAAAATTCCCCCTGGTTTCCCGTTTGGTTTATGGGAAAACGGAAGCACGTACGCGCCGCCGAACCAATACAGGTCCATGTTGAATGGAAAAATGCATCTAGACAGCTCGGTTCAGACGTTTGTGTGCTATTGATGGGTCCAAGTTGGAGCGCAAACTTTGTTTTTTCTTTGCACGTAGCACGTCGGATGACATTTGGCCCCCAAAACTTGCAAGCACCTAAAACATTTGGTCATAATCAAACCTGCAAAGTATGAGATTTTTGTTATTTGTTTTGCTAAATTTTCGACCATGGGTGTAGCACGGGTACAATGTCCCTAGCTGTAGAAAAAACACTATTTTTATATTAACTAGCAAAAAAAATGCCCATGCGTTGCAATGGGAGAAACAAATGTCATACATCCCTATCCCAATAATAGGCAAAATGAGATTAATCATCCACTTAGTTCTCTTCTAAACCTAAAGGATGTTAAGAAAAATAAGCAAAAGAGTGAGAGGAAAAACATAATAAATTACCTACCATGTGGCCATTTAATCATTTAGTCAATCACATTTTCTACATGTCTTATTCATGTTAGTTCCTCTGCTGCAACTGCTATTGTTAAGCAAATTCAAATAGCATAGGACAATGACAATACCTACATTAGTAGGATGCATATATAATAATGAGTTTTAAACTTTACTTTCATCCTTCCTGACAACTTGGATAATGCTATTGCTATTAGCACATTGATTAGCTATGTCCGCTGAGATTGAAAATTTGGGCGCGAACACACGTAGTATTAGGCATATGAATTTTTGTATCTGTTAATATATAAAGTGGGTAAAAAAGATATGAATTTTTTTAAGATAAAGTATAATAGAGGACAATAAACAATACCTAAGTTAGCAGGTCATAGGATAACCTGAACCAAGGATAATAAATAATAATGCACTTAGCAATAAGGTTTGAACACCCCCCAAAAAGCAATAAGTTTTAAACCTTGCTTTCCATCCATGCTCACAGAATGTCATAATGGCGGTGTATGACATAACACAAACTTTGGTCAGCTCTAACCACCGAGACATAAAGTTTGGGACTCAAAGATGTATTATTCAGTAGATCAAAATATTAAGATTGGTGGACTGTTTGTGGAAAAAAAAGTATTATTCAAAAAAAAACTACATAGTTCACAGTAGCTCTGTTAGGACAATCATGACTTGAATTTTTTTTTTTTGAGGGGAAATCATGACTTGAATTTGTTTCGAGTCAGTTGATTACTGTCTTAGTTGGAGCTGGATGCATGCAAGTCTGTTAGCCCGCATAACCAGGCTATATGGCCGTTGAGAGCCTAACGCCGTAGTGGATGTGGCCGTGCATGTAGCTGGCTTAGGGCGTGAGTTAGCTAGCCAAAAAAAAAGCTAGTTTAGTCGGGCATGCATGCATGAGTTTGCTGCGGTGCAATCGATGGCCGTTGGCGAGATAAGCGGCAGCGGCCAAACCGAGCAGATCGCACGCGCCAGAGAAGCGAGGGGTGTGGGCGTCGTGTGTGTGCGTCCGCGTATGATAGCTTCTTGTGTGTGCTGGTTGTATGTTGTTGTGTGTTGCTGAGCCAGAGTTCGAGCTCAAAGAAAAAAAAATGCCGTTGGTGTGTCAGAAGCCTTGGTCGCCGCGGCGTATGTCACCGGAAAATCATGTGTCCAGTGCGGCATCTTCCTCCGTCAGAGAGAGAGAGAAAGAGAGAGAGAGAGAGAGAGAGCTAGGGTTCGTCTAGGGTTTGTCTCAACAAGCTCTATTTTATCAGATTTTTAGTGGAACTCAAAAATCCATAGCAAAGTCCAGCTGCGAGTATTTAGCTTTCCAGTAATGCTACATCAACGGGCTTTTACCGGGGTGTTACGGGGTGCTTATTACTTGGCAAGTTGTCATTGGATTAAAAGGGAGAGGAACGGGCCCCACCCACCTGAAACTCGGGGGGGGGGGGGGGGTAGAGAATTAAGGAAAGGCCCCGTGAAAGCAAGTAAAATGCCCGTGAGTTTAGCAATTTCGTTAGCTTTCTGTTAGCTGTTTGATCATAATGCGCTGGCACATGGCCAACTTGAGCAATCGCTCAAAGCAGGTTGAATATGCTCACATGGATATACAAAAGCCAATAGCAGACCGTCGGGTTTTTTCACCAATCTAGCTAGCTTCTCCTGTCCCGGCTGTTTGTTTCAGCTCGAAGACGCAGCTCCACTCGTCCATGAAATTGTCGGGGTCACGGCCCTCCAGCAGCTACACTACGCGCTTGATCCGGCGCTGCTCCGTTCGGTCCTTGTCGGCCTCACATGGACCGAACGGCCACGACAGGGATGAGTGCCTTGCTTCCATCATCTTGTTCTCTCTCTCTCTCTCTCTCTCTCTCTCTCGCTGTAAACCTAATTTTTTTCTTTCGTTGAAAGGGCAAGAGCAGCCGCACACCTGCACGGCACATTCGATCTAGCGCCTCTGTTTGCTCCTTCTCAGTCTCACGCTCCGTCTGAAGCTTGTTTTCTGCATGAGAAAAATTCACTACAAGTCCATTTACTTGCACTAGCGTTAGCTTTAGTTCCTCTGGTTACAAATACCCGCAATACAGTTAGCAAACTTGCTCTAGAGGGTCATCTATGGTCCATTATACGGTTTTATGTACGTATGCAATGAGCTGGCCCGAATCAACCGATGCCAAGTGTGCTTTGATTGCCAGTTATTAAAAGATGAGAAAAATTCACTAACCGGCGCACGCTCCTCCTACTCCTCGCCGTCCTCCTCGCGTCCTCCTTGGGCGCCGGCTCCGTGGCGCCGCTGGCGGGCGAGGGGACGCGCCGGAAGGGCCCCCTTGACGGGCTCCGGCCCTACGCCAGCGGCTGGAACATCAGTGACCGGCACTACATCGCCGTAAGTTGAGCCGTTCTTGACCTACTAGTCTTGCACTCATGCTTGCGCTCGTGCTCACCGTTGATGCATGCTGCTTGCAGTCGGTGGCCTTCAGCGCGGCGCCGACGTTCGTGGCCGAGGCGGTCTGGCTCGTCGGCTTCACCCTGGCGGCACTCGTGGCCAGCTGCTGCCGGTGCTGCCGCGGTCACCCCACCAGGGACGACGACTACTACTCCTACTCGCGAAGACCTTCGCCGCCTCCCTCCTCCTCCTCCTCGCCTTCACCGCCACCGCCATGTAAGCAAGCTCAAAATCCCCATTCCTTCACCATATGGAAACCGAGCCCATGAAGGAACTGGAGGCCGCGGCTGGCAGACGTTCCTCTGTCCACCGTGATTGCACGACAGACGTTCCTCTGTCCACCGTGATTGGCTTGGTTTCTGTTGGCGTCGCCACCTCCTCGCGCTACTACTCGCCGCTCCTGATCTAGCCTCTCCGGCGGCGCAGCCGCTCCCACAGGCTCCCGCCCGAGCAGCAGTACTTCATGGACCGCTGGGGCCTCATGGGGGGCTTCATCCCGGCGGGCAATGGCCAACAGCCACCGGCGAGTTTAATTAAAGAGCTGGGATGTGGTCTGGTCTGTAGCAGGGTTAGCAGCCAAGCAGGCAAATGTAACTACAGGGTGTATGTATGCGGTTCAGTACATGAGGGTGTTAGAGATTGGCCTAGGCCTAGGTGTGTTGCTGTCCAAGGGTAAAGTCCCATTTTTTAAAGTTAAATCACCTTTTGTATACTTACTGTCTTGCTGTTCCGTGAGCATTCCATCTTGTCTTTCGACTGCACAGGCAAAAGTGTTGTTGGTAATACAGTCTTCTCTTCTGGCATGAGCACTAGTAGATTACAAAAGCTCTGAAAAAACAACACACTCTGCAACACACTGTCCAAGGGTAAATCTATGCTTAGGCTATCTATATATACTCTCAAATTATTAAGTGAGGGGTACCGACTAAATTTAGTTAGCAAACTAGTTTTGTTCTGACTAAATTAAGTTCCAAGTACTGCCATTGATTCAGTTTACTATAGTCTGAATTCAGTCATCAAAATTCAGAATGTTTCATCAAAATTCAGTCATTGTTACAAGATATTTTACACAGAATGTAGCAAACAAGACAATATTCATATAAATTCATAATGGATGGCCATTAGCTGTTCTAGTAACTTAATAGACGGTGTGGTTATCATAAGAGTACAGAGTCCGTTGTGTTATTCAATTAAAGCATCTTCAAATGGTTCTTTCTCTGGATATAAGCTTTTACAGTCTCATACAGAGATGGGGGAGATGGATCGATCGGAGCCTAGCTAGCAGCTAGCAGATTAGTGAGTGGTGGTGATTAACACGAGAATGAATCCATGGCCATGGGCGCGTCGGATCAGCTGGAGCGCCGGCTGGCGGGGCTGTCCAGCTCCGGAGGCTAGACCCTGTAGACACGACGAAGCAGGGGAGCACGGCATGGCGGTCCATCACCACCTCGCCACCGCCCGCGTCTACCGAGTCGTACTCGTCACCGTGCTCTTCGGGGTGTATGTCGGCAGCGGCAACCGGTAGAGGCGACGGCCAGCCACCTCCGAGCAGCGAGTGCGGCGCTGGCGTGGCACGACAGACCCGCGAGCCGAGGCAGGGGCCGCGACCGCGGCATCCTGACGCGGCTGGACGGCGACGACCTGCCGTGAGCCCGTGATGGCTGGCTAGCGTAGAGCAGCAGTGGCTGCCGGCGCAAGGCCACTCCCGTAGCGAAGCATCTGTGCAGGTCCACTACAAGAAATATGTCAACTTATGACCTTGACTATTGGTTACTGAAAAGTTATTGTTTTTCATTTGCGACCTTTTTGTGACAAAAAACAGAAGGTCAAACACTGACGGTCGTAAACTGAAATTAACGACCTTCTATGTGAGAAGGTCGACGTTTACAACCAAAACAGAAGGTCGTTGAACCCATGACATTTTGTTTTGGTCACTAACTGTCTGTTCAGGGAACGTCGGATCCGACGTGGCAAAATTGCGACCAATTGGAAAGGTTACTGACAAGATTCAGCCCGATCCGATTAGGTGTCTATATGGGCCGAGCCCATTAATTCAGCCCATTTATTGTTTTTTTCCTGCCAGTTACATAGGCCAAGCCCATTTCAACCTTTTATTTATTTCTGGGCCGGGGTCTTTTAAAATTATTCGGGCCATTATATTTTGGGGCTGGTCCCATTTGTCATCTTCTCACACATTTGGCCCACTTGACAAAAAATTCAAAATTGCTCAGATTATTCTCATAAGTGGGTCCCACAAGTCAGGTTTCCATTCCACACATTTTGAAATCACATACATAATCAATATTTCAAACGGAACAGTACAAATATAGTTCATCAAATAACACTAACCAAGTCTACTACAATCTGTACATAGTCTATTACAACTCAAATATGCCTACTATTACAATATAACAATATTTACAGTCTATTACAGTCAAACAAAAGAGACGACTATTTGCTGAGTATGGCTATCCGGCTTTGAACTTCAAATTTCATAGACCTCCTGTTCGTCAATTGTGAGCACCATGCACCTTGGTTGGACATGAAGTGCTTTTCCTCGGTTGCACCATGCACCTTTGATGAAAGAGCTACGGCTGATCGCTAAAACCTGTGAATATCAGAAAGATCTATTCAGTACAAAAAGTAAATCATGACAATATGTCAGCAGTAATAAATACAAAACCTGAACAAAAAAACTACTTCTAGTTAGAATTATTTTTGTTTTGGTAAGGTATAGGAGTAGCAGGTAAAGATAACATGAACAAATTGTTTGATCAGATAAGCTATATGATTGTATCAACACATGTGTAATGCATGGTACGGGTCAAATCCATGATATGAAACATAGATAAACCAGTAGTCTAAGATTAAAAATTCTGTAGTCTATATCAGTAGCAGTTTAACAGTCTGTAGTCTAAGTTTCCAAGCTTGTCTACTAAAGAAATTGTATCAACTTAACAATTAGTCATGCATAAGTGTTTGACATAAAAAACATACAGCAGTGCAGACTCAAGATTGACAATTAGGATGCATGCTCTAAACATACAGAAGTTCTACAGAGCAGCAGCAATGGCATCACAGTTGAGTTGCCAGCCCAAAACAAAGCCATGTATGTATGTATGTATGTATGTATGTATGTATGTATGTATGTAACAAAATCAGCCAAACTGAATATGCATCATCAGCTGATTAAAAGCAATGGATAATAGTATAGTTCATCAAATGATATGGGCAGCTAGCCATGTTTCCCAATGGGAAGAGCTCACAAGAGCAGGCAAAGAAATGGACAAATGCATGTGTTTCTGAAACTACATGAGACTTAGAAGCACATTCACTTCAAGCATTCAATCAAATGGCCTTATAATACCAGACAAAGAGGAGTTGCAATGGTATGCACTTATCACATCTATAGGAACCATGCTTAAAATCCACACATACATATACATATCCCAATAGAACAGAGCTAGTAAGCAAACTAGCAGCCGTGCACTTGATGACCTGCCCTGCACACTCTTACTACCTAAAATAACTTGCATTCCACAAGAACGGCAGATGTACAATTTTTAAATTGGATATATAATTTTACTTTTTCTCGGAAGCATGCTTGGAACCCACATGTTACATATCTATGCATATATCCCCATACAACAACAGAACCAATACAGCAACTTAGCCTATAATTTTTTGCTCCCAGCCAGTATCATGAACTTTCTCAGCTAGTACTACCTACCAAGCTGGTCACTGCCTCAGCCATAGTACTGGAGTAGAAAATACAGAAGCAATTTTCAGCTGACAGTACGCCACGGCGCAACCAAATAAATAGCTGCATCAATGAAAATTTGCAACTGGAGGAAGAGAAAGGGGCGCAGGGGAGGGAGGGCGGATGGGGATGGGGGGATTACCAAGCCCTGGATCTCCTCCCGGACGATGTAGAAGGGGTCATGCACGGAGCTCATGGCGGACGCCAAAGGTTGATGAGGTCAGCGAGGGGCAGCTGCTGCCTCAGAGGACGCAACCGCAGCAGCAGCATCTCGTTGCATCCTCCCGCTCCAGCTCCGGGGATTGCCGCGGTCCGGCCAGCTCGACGAAGCGCCGCGCATCGAAGCACGCACGGGCGCGCCGGCGAGCAAGCCAGGTGTAGTGGTTCAGCGAGATGTCATGGACCTACAAAAACAATTAAATAGAGCAAATAATAAGGTAACATCGCCAATAAATTGCAGATTTTGAAAGCAACTATAGTTATTCATAGAACATGGTTTCTGCAACTTTAAGCCAAGCAATACACATTCATGTCAAATATACATGTGTAAAATACGAGAAGCATTTCATTGCATATCTATGTGTACTGCTATAATTTTACGCCAAGCAGTGCACTAGTACATCAATTACACTAAGCCACAACCCACTGTTTAAAAAAGTATTTTATCATCATTCTTCAATAGCTTGAATTTCAGAACAGCCACTGTTTGTATTTTAATGAAAAACACCCCAAGCAAATAACAACAGATGGGCATTAAGACAAAAAAATTGGCAATCGCAGCATCATGTTTCAGCAGTTTCAGCAGCAGTGCAGTACAAATCCTTGTGTAGCACAAGCAAAAGGACCATGTCCTACTCCTAATTACACATAGTAGATGGCAACAGTGAGAGCGGCGCTTACTTGGAAGTGCTAATAAAGAGGCAGGTATTATTCTAGGGCCGGTGTATTCGTCTCTAGGGCACAGAAAAGGCAAGCCAAAGAGCTAAACTCCAGTCCCATTACAGAATGCAAATTCCATACTACAAACAATACAGTGATTATCATAGCATAAACTATACTGTCTGTACAAACATTTTAACTCCCATTGCGATAGAGATAAGATGACAT
The DNA here is from genome assembly GCF_018294505.1 of Triticum aestivum. Taxonomy (NCBI): domain Eukaryota; kingdom Viridiplantae; phylum Streptophyta; class Magnoliopsida; order Poales; family Poaceae; genus Triticum; species Triticum aestivum. The sequence goes on from NC_057812.1 coordinate 64,716,343, forward strand.
TTTGGATCAATCAGAAAAAGGTAATGCATTCATCAATAAAAAATGGCAGCAAAAGCAAGCCTAATAAGAGCCAAACTTCACAGTGAGTTTCCAATCCAAAACCTTACACTACATACTGGACTATTACATTGACCATCCTAACATTCAGAGCCAGAAGAAACCTTGTCCTCCCACCAGTAGATGAACCAGAGGTTGGCCCCCTGCTTGTCCATCTTGTAGACCTCGTACCAGTGCTCGACCACCTTCGATCCGAGCGCTTCGAACCCGGTCACCAGCACGACACCTGCAGGCAAGACAGTAATCTACGGATCACAATAATATGCATCGGATGGCAACAATAACATCAACAAGTAGAAATAGAAGCATGTGAATCACTGTATAATCAATCAGTAAGCACAAATAGCAGCAGCAAGCATTCTCGCAATCACAAACTACACTAATCAGCACACCTCTCTATCTAAATAGCAGCAGCGAGAACGGTAGGAGAGCGAGTTGGTTATCCAATGAGAAGTCAGACCAATATGACATGGAAAGGAATCATCCACTACCAGCAAAGAAGTAACATACAAACTGTTGTGCTAGTTTCCTTACAAAATGGTACGCTGCCAATTGATTATGAGAAATAAATAGTACAAATGAATCTGTCATGAAACCTGAAACTAGACCAATAGGGCATGGTACCACTAGCAAAGAAGCCACAGACAAAGCAGATTACTATCCAGATGAACAATCATGAAAGGTGCATCCCCAACAAAGTAGAATTAGCTAATTGCTGAGACATAGATATGCTGAAATCCTAAGTATAGCATGCATTTTCCACTTCATACCAACTCAAGGAATGAAGCTACAACCTAACAGCAAAGAATTCATGGAATGACTCGCACTAAACCCTAGACGCGCACCAGCAATCCCCAAACACCACCCGATAAATCCCAGGATGAGGAGAGGACGGAAAGCAACGGGAGCGGGTTTGGCGCACCGGGGAAGAACTTGTCGACGACCCGGACGACGGGCTGGCCGGATCTGTCTGCGCCCTGCACGTGGACCACTTGGAGCTCCTCGAGGTCGGAGAAGTCGTCGTCGAGGTCGGGGACGCAGTCGTGCCACTCCTCGCTGTTGGCAGGGAAGGCGAGGAGCGCCGCGCCGGTGTCCACCACGAAGTCGGAGCCTATCACCATCACAGAGAAGTCGCTCCCCCACCGCCGCTGCCGGAGCCCGATGCGAGCGCCATGGCCGCCTCTCCTGCTCCACGCGTCCCCTCGTGCAGACGGAAGTCCAGATCGACGCCCTGGTGTGATCCGCGCGAGATCCCTCTTCTCTTCTGATGGGAGGAGGGAGGGAGGGGGTGGCGGGTGTGGGGGGAAGAGACCGGGAGCGGCGAACGGCGACGAGGTCGGACGGGGCGGTGGGTGGCGGCGGCGAGGTCAGACGGGACGGTGGGTGGCGGCGGCGATGTGTGGGTGGGAGGGCGCGGTCGACGTGTGGGACGTGCGCGCCGGATCTTGTCCAAGGGGAGGATGGAGCGGAGGGGAGGGCATCGGGCACCGTCGGAGGGTGCAGGAATCGGGCGGCATCGGGCGCTGTAGGTTGGAGATGAGGAGTGGTGCAGGGGAACGGGAGTAGGTGGCAGCGGCGAGGAGATGGGGATGAGGGAGGAGGGGTGCGACTGGGGGATCTGAGCTAGCTAGGGTTTGGGCTGCGGGTCAGGGTATGTCTTTTTATTTTCTTTTTTCTGTAGATAGATGGATGGATGGATGTGGGATGAAGAGATGGATGGATGGATGGATGGGCGTCATGTCATCGATCCGTGGGAAGAATTTTGATTGATTCGGAAAATCAGTGATTTAAAATAGTTTTCAATTACTAAAAATTGAGGTATTTTATGAAGAAGCTTACAAAAATATTTTGCAAAAGGGCACCACACAAATTTTCACTAGATTTAGACAACATTTTATGGACAAATTTGTATGCATTTTTGATCTTTCTAGCTATTTTTAATCATTTTCGAGTGTCTAAAATGAGGGTTTTTTCTGAAGAACCTACCAAATAATTGATGCAAAATTGGACCAATTCATTTTTCTAAAATACTAGGCCATATTTAATACACAACTGACCAAATGGTTGGGTGTAAAAAGTTTTGATCCATCTCTGATGAAAAAGACAAATTTTCATCGTTTGAGCTGGAAACGGGTCAAATTTGAACTGCGGCTGCCTCATAGTTTGCTATTTCTTTTTTCCAAAAATCATTCTTTGGGTACAAAAGTATCTATTTAATCAGAGAAACACCAAAAAAATCCAAGATTCAACCAGTAGCTAGGAACGGCCATGGCCGCCGTTTTGACCGCATTTTGAAACGGACATAAAAAATTCAAAAAAAATCAAAAAATTGGAAATCTTCGCATTGTGTCATTATATGTGGCCAAGTTTCCAGGAAAAATAACAAACTTGTAATATGGCAATTAATTTAAAAAAGTGTTCTCAGAAACGAGCTATCACGTGTGGAGATCAATGACTTTCAAGCCAAATGATCAATCTTATGCCCACATTCATGGTATAGTTTGTTCAAATGATCTCATATTGTGCACAAATGTGCATATTGGAATGTCAAACTATGTTGCCTAAGAAAGTTTTCATTTTCTTTGGACGGAAAAACCATTTTCCATTTTTCGAGTGTCCAAAAGAAGGTTTTTTTTACGAAGGACCTCCCAAATAATTGTTGCAAAATTGGACCAAATATAATTTCTAAAATACTAGGACATATTTAATGCACAATTGATAAAATGGTTGGGTGTAAAAAGTTTTGATTCACCTCTTGTGAAAAAGACAAATTTCCGTCGATTTAGTTGGAAGCGAGTCAAATTTGAACTACAGCTGCCTCGTAGTTAGCTATTTATTTTTTCCAAAAGTTATTTATAGTTACATAAGTACCTATTTAATCATAAATACATAGTTTGATGGCGATACGTTGAGGTTTGGGCGGTGGCCGAGAGCCCCAACTCTACAGCGCGTAAACTCGCATGCCCGCCGCGTGGTCACCGCGTGACCGTGGCGTTCCCATGTGTTCTGGGCGGCCTAGGCCTGTCTAGTGGGTTCAACACTCCCCAAGTAGGTGCTAGGAAGAAAATTATAACATAAGATTCTCACGAGGAGACCGATTGATGCTGAAACATGAATTAGCAGCCAAGTGTTTGATTAGCGATACAGGAAATGTACATGGCTAATGGGCATAAGTTTTGGATGAGGATGATCAGTTACTAAGAAGACCGTCTTCACAAATTTTCAGCTCAAAAGAAGGAGCCTAGATGGTACTTGCTTTGCAAAGTAACACACTGGACATAAATACGAATGTTGAAGCTGGGCTCAAAATAATGAATGGATTGAGCTGACATTTGGTGGAGGATGGTTATTTGGGTATAGGAAAGCACTGTCGAAAATGGATACTATTTGAACATGCCAAAGTGGTACTACCTTCACAAAGTGCTGCTCTGAACAGAATAGGAAAATGAATATTGTTGAATTATTTTTGAACTAGACAAGGAAGGTTTTTGACATATTTGATGAAGATATGATCCAAACTATTTATGAGAATTTTTTGGGAATTTTTTAAATAACAGAAATATAGGTTGCTTCACAATCTAGGGCAAAAATTGACACATGAACATGACACATAGGCAAAACTGATGAGATGACGTCTAGTCATCGCAACCATCACAATTTACAAGGCTATGACCATCTATATTGGTCGTTAACAACTAAAAATAAGTCAGTGGACTAGCGTTGTTTGCTTTATGACCATTTCGTGTAAGGAAATTACGACATTTCTGATCAAAATGGTCGCAATGGTTTAGGGTTTGGAGCCCCCCGAACAACTTTTGAGCAATTGGTCTCAAATGGTCATAGATCTATAACCAATTCTTCTGGGGTCACTGACAGAAGGTTACTAGTTGAAATATTTCTTGTAGTGATCGAGGCGCGCACTGGCGAGGTTGGCAGTTCGGCACGCGATATCTGCTGTGTGCGGCGGCGAGCTCCTGGACGTGGCCCTGGTACGCATGCGCGAGCTCAAGGGCCTCTCACTTGGCCTCGCGAAGCTGCACGCACAGCCGCTCCTCGGCCTCCTCCGCCGCCTCGGGGCGCAGTCACGCGGCCTCCAGCTCCACCCGCAACATCGCCACCTCCCACTCCAGTTCGGCGTCTACGCCGGTGCCGGAGAGCATGGCCTGGCACGGCCGGCAGTCAACAGAAAAGCGCGGGGAGGTGGCGACGCCAACAGAAACTAAGCCAATCACGGTGGACAGAGGAACGTCTGCTCGTGTGCCATGGAGGAATGGGTGCAACGCCCGCTGGACAGCAACAACAGCACCACCCTAGACGACATCCTCCCGTGCGCCGACGCAGCGGCAACCTCGGAGGCACTGCACCGAAGCAAGGAGGTGAACCACCAGCTGGTGGCCACCCTCAACGACGTGCTCGCCAATGTCTCCAACGCCAACGCCTTCCCGCCGGGCCGCCTCTCAACTACAACCAGTCGGGCCCGCCGGTGCCGCTCCTCTGCAGCCCCTAGCGCGCCGACCTGTCCGACCACCCCTACGCCGCCGGCGAGGTGCCGGCCGCCTTCGCGCCGCAGGCATGGCGGGGCCACGTGTGCCAGGTGGTGGGCGCGCCGGGCCTGGAGACGTGCGCGACCCCCGGGTGGCTCATGCCGTCGATATACGCCTAGGCGCTGGCCGTGGTGAACGCCAGCGCGGGGCTGGTTGGGTACGGGCCGGTGCTGGGGGAGCTGGCGGACTGCGGCGCCGCGGAGCCGGCACACAAGGAAGACGCGATGAGGACGACGAGGAGCAGGAGGAGTGCGCGCCGGCGTGGCTGGCTGAGCGGACGATGGTCAAGAGTCAAGACAAGAGTACTATTTCACTGGCTTGGGACCGAGATCATCAATTTTTTAATAACTAGTAGTTTTGCAAAAAAAAAAACAGCGTGCATGCGTATTCGAACTAGCTAGGCACATGTGGCAGTCACGCTTGACATCGGTTGACTAGAGCCAGCTCAGCACATACGTACACAAAACCGTATAATGGACCGTAGATGATCCCCTAGAGAAAGTTTGATGACCGTATTGCGGGTATTTGTAGCCACAGAGACTATAGCTGGCGCCAACGCAAGTAATAGAACCTATAGTGAATTTTTCTCTTTCTGCATCGATGGCAACATGGAGATGCGAGGCCATGGAGGTCGCATTGGGCATGCTGAATCGCCTAGTAGATGCATGGCAACGCTGCCACAACTGAACGCCGCAGCGAGACGACCTGCCTGGGTGGCGCGAGCGTTTCGCAGGAGCTATGAGCAGCCCCGTCGATGTTTATTGCATCTGATCGTTGTTTGCTGGTACTAAAATCCATGGTATCTTTGTCGCATCCGTTATCTTCCCCTTTTATGTACGTTCATGGTGCCCTTTGCTGTTGTCCTCAAAGAGGCGGTTTAGGTTCTAGTCGGTATTGAATTGTCTTTCATTTTCTATATTACAGTGTCGGAATGGGAGACCGAGCCCAGCTAATTCATCTTTTTAGGTAGATACTAACGAGCAGGTTGTATTTTGTGAGACATAACCAGAGTTATGTATTGTCAGTACATGCATCTATTTGATTGACTAGCAAAAATGTCCGTGCGTTGCACCGGGAGAGAAAAACACATGCATTTAGATCCATCACCGCTATACAAGGTTGGAAAAAGCGGTAGGTGTAAGCGACGCAGTTGACCTTCACCTAGTGCCTAGGCGGTGCTTAAGCGCCCTAGGCATGGCCTAGGCGGTAATATAGTTTTACTATCAGGGCATATTTGTTGATATGATATGCATGTCGATATTAATTTAGGGCATATAAATAAGTTAACTACCAACTACTACCATTGGCATATCGCCCATTTGGCATATATATGAATGTAATATGGCATCGTTTACCGCTTCGGGAGACAATTCTTTTCTTGCCCTGCCTAGACTTCCATTTATGCCATAGGCGAGGCGTTTGGCCATCGCCTAGCGCCTAGGCATGCCTAAGCGCCTCCTAGGCACTGCCTTTTCCAACAAAGCCGCCAATCATAAGTCGACTGCCCTCCGAAACATGACAACTCTTAGAAAGCCATTATATGGTGCACTGCTACCACGTACCAAGATATAGTAACAACCCATCTAAAAAAATATAGAGTAGCAGCTGGAACCTCGTCACATGATGACATGCGACGCGAACAGACCATGCAATGCAACAAACAGGGGAGCCATTATGCATTCAAATAGCCTCATATACTCAAATTATTTTCCCTTTATGTAGAAAGTCACTATACAGTTGTCATAGTAAAAGCAAAAGGGCATAAATAGCCTCATATGAAACCAACGCCTAGCTAGCAAATATAAGACTTACATGATTTCGAATTATATGACAAACTCATCATATATAGAATCAAAGTTGAACTATGATATATAGTAGATGAGCCCGAGCAGGGGCCATGCATGCACACACGATTAAGAATATCAACTGCTGCTAACATGAGGTCAGAACTAATGGCCCCACAAAAGATGATTAGTTGATCAAAACATAGTTCTCCAAAATATTCACCTTTGACAGTAGCAGCTACAACCGGATTCGATTGTCCATGCATGGGTAGATACTGCATTGCAACTGCACTACACCTAACGATCCTAATTAAGGTTGCCACCACAGCCACAACCGCGTCTAGAGATTAAAGGAGGCATCATGAGTGGATTAATTACTGAAAGGTTGCATAATGTCATCCACGAAGGTGAATACTCATAGAACAAAAAACGTGTTACTTAAGAAACAAAGTAGATGAATTAGAACATCGATGGATACCATATTACCATCTGCGTTTAGGTGAGCCAACCCGTTGACCCCGCCATGGTCTCTAGATGCAGCTGGCAGTCGTGGTCTGAAGCGACCCGGCCGTCGTCGACGGCGCGTAAATCGCTGAGGCCTCCGCCGACAACCGTTGTCTACCACCTCATCGGCAGCGTGGGGGCTTGCAGCTGCGCCAGTTACGCCGGGGCTGAGCTCGCGTGTCACCGCCGTCCCTAGACTGTGCACACCACCTCTGTAAGCTAGTGCGCCGATGTTCCTGTCTGTCTGAGCTGGTGCGTAGGCGAACACAACCTAGCCATGGGCATGCACACTCTTCTTGGAGCCGAGCCCAACACCTACGTCATGACATCAACCATCAAGAATCTTATTAGCCTGATATTGACCAGATCGATACACTACTAGGGAAAAGGCTATACACAGAATCTTACCAGCAGCGCGCTATAAAATCAGGAGCTGCTGCTAAGTAGCAGTAGCGCGGGCTGTGGAAACTCGCTGCTGAAACAAGTTTATCAGTAGCGCGCGCACTCCAAGCGGCGCTACTGCTAAAATTCCCACGACGCCGCTGCGAGGCCAGTTATAGCAGCAGCGCATTAAAATAGACAGCACTACTGCTACGTAACGTAGCAGCAGCGCATTCAGGCAATAATCGCTACTGCTAAATTAACTACAGATCTCACTAGCCTCATCCACAGATCACACTCACACACACTCACGGTCTCCTCCTCACCCCCCGCGCCGCCGGTCCTCCCCCGTCGCCCCTCCCCCGATCTGCGCCGCTGTCGCCTCATCCTCCTCGCTGGACTCGGTACCGGCCTCCTCCTCTGTCCTCCCTCCACTCACCGCTGGCCGCCCCCTCCTCGCTCCGCCTTCCTCCTCGATCCGTCCTCCCTCCACTCGCCGCCGGCCGGCCCCTCCTCGCTCCGCCTTCCTCCTCCGTCCTACTATCTTCTCCCTCCTCGAGTCGCCCCTCCTTGTCCCTCCTCCCTGATACATTTTGATTTAGTAGGCTTTCATATGTAACATTTTGATTTAGTTGATTTAGTATGCTAGTGGATTTAGTATGCTAGTTGATTTAGTATGCTAGTTGATTTAGTCGATTTAGTTGATATGATTCAGTTGATTTAGTAGGCTAGTTGATTTAGTTGATTTAGAATATTTTGATTTAGTTGATTTAGTAGGCTAAATTATTTAGTTGATTTAGTAGGCTAGTTGATTTAGAACATTTTGATTTAGTAAAATGGCGCCACCACCAGCACCACTATGTCGACTGTGCAAGTCAAGGTGCGCCAACGGCCTTGCAACTGGCAAGTTGTTCGGCATCTACTTCCATCCGAGTTTTCGTCATGCGGCGGTAAGAAATTAGATGAAATGTAACAACTATTTTATTTTTAGTGTTGGCATTACTGCATTGTGTCATTTTGCTTTTCTTACAAAAATCGTCCCATGCAATGTGAGGTTGAAATTCAACAAGCTGACAGGAGACACTGTGACGTTTGAGGCTCCTGGGGGGCCGTACACTATGGAGGTCGAGAAAGGACGCAATATGTCGTAGATTGGAGGAGATGGATGGGCCCGTTTCCTCGCTCGCATGCGTCTTACTGGTGGTAAGTTGATCAGATTCTCCTTCAGAGCAGAAAGACTCAAGCTGGTTGTCATTTATATCAACCTGGTGGAAGATGATGAAGATGACGAAGATGATGAAGATAATGAGGACCCACTCAATGAAGATGATGAGAACCCACTTCATGAAGCCATCATAGCTCAAAGAATGAGGCTGAGCGAGGAGGAGGTGTGCAACCTATGGGACATAATTCCGCCACGTGATGACTTTGTCGGCGTGCCATTCGTGACCCGCCTGACAAGTACCATGGTCGATCGGCATGAAATGGTATGTTATACGTACTGCATGTAGTAATTTGATGATATATATATATATATATGCTTTATTGTTATACTTACAAATGCAAATTATGCAATTATATGCTTAGTGAATCCGATGATATGCTTAGTGTAGAGTCCAATGATATGCTTTGTGGAATCTAGTCGATGATATACTTTAGTGTAGAGTCTGATCACATGCTTAGGCTATTTATTAATTGATATGTTTTTCTTATTCAGAGATTGCCAAAGAACCAATCTGTGAGTTGTGGTATCGAGCCTGATGAAGAAGGCTCAGTTGGACTACGCCTTACCGCAAGGGGCTCCGTCACCACATGTACTTACCGCATGGGCACAGATGGTCACACACACTTGAACTTGGTTGGGTGGAAGAGATTCCTCGTTGGCAAGAATCTTCGTGCTGGACAGGCCATCCTAATTACTATCAGGAACACCCACCGCCCAGGCTTGAGGATGATGATCGTCGTCGATATCATCTAGAACTACATATGATGATCATCGTCGATATCATGTAGAACTACATATGATGATCGTCGTCGATATCATCTAGAACTAAATATGATGATTGTCGTCGATGTCACCTTGTACTACTTGAGGATGCATGTTGAGTATATATGAAATTGTTATCTAATACTCCCTCGGTTCCAAATTACTCGTCGTGGTTTGAGTTCAAATTTGAACTAAAACCATGACGAGTAATTTTGAACCGAGGGAGTACTACCTAGTACCTATAATGCTTTATGAAATTGATATCTAGTAGTACCTAGTATCTAGAAATTGCAGTTTATCGAAGCCAGAATGGGGAAATGGTGAAAGATATAACAGTAGCGCTGGACCGGGAAATTGCTACAGCTAAGTAATAGCAGCGCGTTCCTGAAAAGCGCTGCTGCTATAGTCAATAGTGGTAGCGCGGGTACAGGCAGCGCTACTACTAAGAGTTAGCTGTAGCGCCTTATTGGTAGCGCGGGTACCCGCGCTGCTGATAGGCCTAAAACCCGCGCTGCTGCTAGCCTTTTCCCTAGTATTGATATGAGGATTGATGGAGACTCCGTCCATGGCAACCAATGGGACAATTTGTGAACTCAGATCATGTTGCACAGTCACGGGGTCCGTGACGGCGCACTTCATGGAGGCGAGGACGCATGGGAGACAGATGCATGGCATGCGACTCTATGATCGTGAATTCCGCAGGGAGTGTTGGCTATTGGGGTGCGGAGGACGACAACCACGACGGCGGCGGTGGCGGCTGCTCGTGGTCAGGCAGGGAAGCAACACGGCATCGGCGGCGACTGCTCGTGGTCGCGCAAGACGGCAACCACGACGGCGGCAGCGGCTGTTCGTGCTCGCACAGCAAAGCAACACGGCGTCGGCGGCGACTGCTCGAGGTCACGCAGGGAAGGAGCGCCTGGGACAGGGGGAACTCGAATCTAAGAGAGGAGAGGAGACGGGTTAGCCCCGGCTGGTTTTCTCCCGATTTATGTAGCAGATTTTTTTAGCGTAGCGTGCGCCTGCAGAGGCTGGTTCCTGTTGTTTTTTTATCTGACGGTGATAAACATACTAAACTTATCTTATTTGGTGACTGATTCCTGAGCCGGATATAGATGCGTGGTGAGTTGCAACACTTCGACGGCTTATAGGGAAAGATTGATTGTGGGTTAATTCTCTAAGACAATAGGGATTTTTTTGCAAAACTGTCGCGACGGTGAATCCGGAGACTCAATCCGTGTGTGTGTGTGTGTCTATATATATACATGAATAACATTACAATCATCCAATACAATCATGGTCCGACTACGGTACAAAAATAAAAGATCAACCCCCACATGCGACACGGTCCCGATCGCCCCAACTGGGCACCACTACTGATCATCTGGGAAAGACACATAGTAACGACAAGAGTCCTCATCGAACTCCCACTTGAACTCAAGCGCATCGTCTGGAACGGTATCATCGGTCCCTGCATCTAGTTTGGAAGTAATCTGTGAGTCACGGGGACTCAGCAATCTCGCACCCTCGCGATCAAGACTATTTAAGCTTATAGGTAAAGGCAGGGTAATATGTGGAGCTGCAGCAAGCGACTAGCATATATGGTGGCTATCCTGTTCGCAAAAGAGAGCGAGAAGAGAAGGCAAAGCACGGACGAATAACTATGACCAAGAAGTGATCCTAGAACAACCTACGTCAAGCATTACTCCAACACCGTGTTCACTTCCTGGACTCCGCCGAGAAGAGACCATCACGGTTACACATGCGGTTGATTCATTTTAATTAAGTTAAGTTACATGTTATCTACAACCGAATATTAACAAATTCCCATATGCCCATAACCGCGGGCACGGCTTTCGAGAGTTCAAATCCCTGCAGGGGTGTCCCAACTTAGCCCATCACAAGCTCTCACGGTCAACGAAGGATATTCCTTCTCCCGAGACATTCCGATCAGACTCGGCATCTCGGTTTTACAAGACATCCTCGACAATGGTAAAACAAGTCTAGCAACACCGCCCAAATGTGCCGACAAATCCCGATAGGAGCTGCACATATCTAATTCTCAGGGCACACTCAGATAAGCTCTCCATACAACTAAAACCAAACCTCGAGTTTCCCCAAGGGGGCGCTGCACAGGGCTCTAGTTCGGACCAACACTGAGAGGAGCACTGGCCCAGGGGGGTCTAAATAAAGATGGCCCTTGGGCTCCGGAAACCCAAGGGAACACGAGGCTAGATGGAAAATGGTAAAACCAAGGTTGGGCATTGCTGGAGGAGTTTTATTCAAGGCGAACTGTCAAGGGGTTCCCATTATAACCCAACCGCGTAAGGAACGCAAAATCCGGGAACATAACACCGATATGACGGAAACTAGGGCGGCAAGAGTGGAACAAAACACTAGGCAAAAGGCCGAGCCTTCCACCCTTTACCAAGTATATAGGTGCATTAAGATAAACAAGATAATATGGTGATATCCCAACAATAAACAATGTTCCAACAAGGAACGATCTCCAATCTTCACTTGCAACTAGCAACGCTATAAGAGGGGTTGAGCAATGCGGTAACATAGCCAATCAACGGTTTGCTAGGACATGGTGGGTTAGAGGTTTGACATGGCAATTTGGGAGGCATGATAAGCAATTGGTAGGTATCGTAGCATAGGCATAGCAAAAGAGCGAGCATCTAGCAAGCAAAGATAGAAGTGATTTCGAGGGTATGATCATCTTGCCTGCAAAGTTGTCAGAGTTGACTTGATCCTCGTAAGCAAACTGAACGGGCTCCTCGTTCGCGAACTCGTCTCCCGGCTCTACCCAAACAAGACAAACAAGCAAAAGGAACACAATCAACCACGTGCAATGCTCCACTACTAGGGAAAAGCCTAGCAGCAGCGAGGGTTTTGGGCCTCTCAGTAGCACGGGTGCCGGTGCTACTAATAAGGCGCTACAGCTAACGTATAGCAGTAGCGCCTGTTGTCCCACGCTACTGCTATACATGAATAGCTGTAGCGCTCTTTGGGAAAGGGTGCTACTGATATTATCTGCAGCGCTATTTGCTGGGACGCGCTACTGGTAAGGAGGCGCTACTGCTAAATTTCCCCCCTCGCTACTACTAGTTTATTTATTAGTTTTTTTCCAGCATATTTGTTTTGTATTTGTTTTATATTTGAATAGGCTTTATACAATAATCTTTAGCATATCATACACATACAAATGTAATCATAGCATATACATACAATTAGTCTCATAAAATCATGTCATCATCATAATCATCATCCAACACAAAGTGGTCTCTCGTCATCATCTCGAAAATAGCGATACAAGTCTCGATTACTTGCAAATACATCGTCATCCATTTAAACAATGATATACACGAGAAGAGCTATCACTTTGAGAACATGAGTTCGTATCCCTCTCTCGCATTAGCGTGAACCTAAACTAACTACTGCCTGTCGCTCGGAAACCGGAAACGGGTACACCTGGGCGGCCTGATGCTCCGGCCACTTGTCGTATATATACTCCTGGCGTAGCAGTTCTTTGCCATCACTGGTAGAAAAAGGGCCTATAGTCCCGGTTCGTAAGGGACTTTAGTCCCGGTTCAGGAACCGGGACTAAAGTGTCGGTACTAATACCTCCACCCTTTAGTCCCGGTTCAATCCAGAACCGGGACTAAAGGCCCTCCACGTGGGCAGTGCGCAGAGCCCAGTCAGGAGACCCTTTGGTCCCGGTTGGTGCACCAACCGGGACCAAAGGGTCTCCTGACTGGGCTCTGCGCACTGCCCACGTGGAGACCCTTTGGTCCCGGTTGGTGGCACCAACCGGGACCAATAGGCATCCACGCGTTAGCACTTCTGTGGCTGGGGTTTTTGTTTTTTTTTGAAGGGGGGGGGGTTGGGGGTTTTAGGGGGTTAATTTAGGTGTTTCATATATTGTGTTAGCTAGTTATAATTAATAGAGAGAAGTGTCCTCTGTTATGTCTGTACTTGGTCGACGCTACGTACTATACACGTATATAGAGAGGACTAGACACGCTAGCTAGCTAGTAAGCAAACGAAGGAAACAGAAGATCGTCATGAACATATATGCATATATACAGAGAGAAGTGATATCGACCACCTCTCCTTCTCCGAGAGATTGGTCGAACAACAAGTTCTCGTATATCTATCTGACACTACCGGCTACATATATACAGTAATTATCTCTTACAAATATAATCATACGGACTCAGGGTTAACATAGAATTCACGTCTTCAGGGATCACGTGGTCAAGAAAGAATGCTGCCAATTCCTCTTGAATTCCTCGCATGCGAGCTGGTGCTAGGAGTTCATCCCGCTTCCGAAACATCTAATTTAAAGAAGGGGGTCAATACATATATATATGAATGAATGAAACTCAACACAAATGATGGTAATAAAATAAAATTGTGAATGTTGTTATTTACGTACTTCATATTGTTCGTTAGTGTAGCCCCGCTCACAGGTCGTGTGGCGGATGGACTCGCAAACATAGTAACCACAAAAATCATTCCCTTGTTGCTGCCACAACCACTTTACAAGAAATAGAGGTTAATGAAACTGATAAGCAAGAATGCCAAATGGTATTGATGAAACTAGCGCTTGAATGACTAGTAGATGCGCTTAAAATGCTACTATAGCTAGTACTTACTTTCGGGTGTCTAAATTGCAGCTCCTTCGGCAGTCCCGGAGCTTTTCTGGTGAATTTTCTCCAAACCCTGCCAGACAAAGAAAACAATTACTTGATATATCAGGAAATGAACAAAGTTGCTGATATGGTGGATAATGATCGATTTAACTTACTTCTCGAGTATTTGAGTCATGTCTGCATAGTCCTTGGGATCTTTTCGTCTTGAGTCTAAGACGGTTACTAGTCCCTGCTCAAGCTTAATATGTAGGAGAATATAGTGGAAACTGCACACGCATGCATAACTCATCAATTACATTACTATAACCTTGACTAATATATAAGGGAAACCGAATACGCACAAGACAGTAACACTCACTTGAAGTTGTAAGGAAAGAGTATTATATCTTTGTTTTGATTTATTATCAACGATTCTAGCATGCTGGCCTCGGTTTCTGTGGCATGAAATTTAACCTGAGTTGCATCTATGAGATTTGTGTTAATGAACCCAATATCACCGACTTGTCTTTTCTTCAATTCGATGATCTTCAATCTGCATAATATAGTGAGGATGATTATAAATACATGCAATGAAAGAGCTAAGCTATACAGAGAAACTTAATGACAGAAGTAGTACTACTTACAGACAGTAGCAGGTGGCAGTTGCTTTATCGAGGGCCAATTGATTGAAGAACTGATAGAACTCCTCAAATGGAACAGGAAACAGATCAATTCCAACGAGGTCATGCTCCGGTTTAACTCTCGCATACAAAGTACTCCTCCCCCCAGAGTCTCTGCAGATTTTTAAGTACCAATCATGCAATCTTCGCATCATCGTTGATAGAGATCTTTCATCTTTGACGAGAGGCTTCCCGTACTCGTATCTTTGTATCTGCACGTCCATGGGGTCATAATGTACTTCGTCGGGCAGGTAATCTGCAGGATTGCTATAACCGGGCACCATCCTCGGATCATTATCGACGTTGTGGCTAGGCACCTTGAGCGGGGGGCACGATTGCTTCGCTTGTTCGCCGAGCTGGGCAATTTGTTTCCTAGCTCGTCGTTGTTTCTTCTTTTTTTCTTCTTCCTCTTCTTTTTTTATCCTCTTCTTCCTCTCATGTTCGATAGGATCGCCGAGGGGTCGGGAGGTTGCGTAGTGTCTCAGGATTCAACAAAACCATGTCTTCATCATTAGGCGAAAGTAACATGTGCATGATGGTACGAAGCTCTTCAAAGTTGTTCTGGAACGGACTCCCAGATAGGATAATCCGCCTTTTGGTACAAAGTTCAGCAAGAGCCTTCCGAATATCGCTATTTGGAAGGCCTTTGCTGAATTCATACCAAAAAGCGGATTATTCTATCCGGGACTCCATTCCAGAATAACTTTGCAGAACTTTGTACCAACATGCCCTGGTTACTTCCGGCTAATGATGAAGGCATGGATTTCTTCAATACTTTGACACTAGGAAACCTCTCTCTACTTCCGGCTAATAAGAAGAAGAAGAAGAAGAAGAAGAAGAAGAAGAAGAAGAAGAAGAAGAAAAGAAAAAAAAAGAGGAGAAGAAGAAAGGAATAGTGGAGAAAAGAGAAAATAGAATATATTCTATTTTCTCTTCTTCTCCACTATTCCTTTCTTCTTCTCCTCTTCTTTTTCTTCTTTTTTCTTCTTCTTATTTATTTCTCCTCTTCTTTTCGGTAGAGGAAACCCTAAATAGCTAGCAAGTTTCGTGGGTGTGAGATACATGTGGCCTTCGGTGTCGGACACTACATCCACGTCCCACAAGTGACGTGGGCGTCGAAGCCCACGCCACTTGTGGGATGTGGGTGTAGTGTCTGACACCGACGGTACATGTATCTCACACCGACGATACTTTCTATTTAGGGTTTCTCCTCTACCGCTCCTCGACCTCTCGACGACCCTCATTCCCGATAAAATAAAGAGGAAGAAGAAGAAGAAAAAAGAAGAAAAGAAAGAATAGAGGAGAAGACTTCCTCTTCTTCCTCTCCTCTTCTTCTCCCTCTTCTTCCCCTTCTTCCTCGCCTCTCTCCTGAATGTCCGACGTTCTCGACCCCCCCCCACGTGTCGAAGAAAAAAAAGAAGAAAAAAAAGAGGAGAAGAAGAAGAGAAAATATAATATATTCTATTTTCTCTTCTTCTCCACTATTCCTTTCTTCCTCTCCTCTTCTTTTTCTTCTTTTTTCTTCTTCTTATTTATTTCTCCTCGTCTTCCTCTCCCCTCTCGACGACCCTAGACCCCCTCTCGACCCTCAACCCCTAGGCGACCGTCGACCCCTCTCTTTTTTTTCTTTCTCTTCTATTTTATCCTCTTCTTCCTCTACCGCTCGGCGACCCTCGACGACCCTCGTTCCCGATAAAAAAAGAGGAAGAAGAAGAAAAAAAGAGGAGAAGACCTTCTCCTCTATTCTTTCTTCTCCTCTTTTTTCTTTTCTTATTCCTCTTCATTTTTTATCCTCTTGCTCCTCTCATGTTCGACGACCCTCGACCCCCTCTTCTTCTCCCTCTTCTAATTCATTTGTTCATATGAATATACAAACATTTTCATATTTACAATAATTAATATCACCAAAAAAAATCTATGAACAGAAAAAAATCCTAATTTTTCTAATCCTAATCTTTTGCATATATAACATAGCTAGATATATATATATACACAGAGAACATATGTATACATATATATAAAAAATCCTAATATTCTTCTCCCTCTTCTAATCCTAATCTTTTGCATATATACATGAACATAGATATATACACAGAGAACATATGTATACATATATATAAAAAACAAGTATATATATATATGAAAAACAAGCATATATATATGAAAAAAATCTAGGGCGCCGGCCGGACCAGAGGAGGACCGCGGAGTCGGCGGCGAGGATGGTGACGGGGCAGTGGGCGCGCGCTTGGGGTAGGAGACGCGGGCGACGGCGACGGCGGGCCGGGGCGGCGGGCGTCGGGCAAGGGGCCGGCCGGCGCGGCGACAGGGGCAGGGACGAGGGCGACGGCGAAGGGGGCGACGGGGGCGCGGCGACGGGGGCAGGGACGAGGGCGACGGCGACGGGGGCGGGCCGGGGCGGCGGCGTCGCGGGCGACGGCGACGATGGGCGCGGGCGACGGCGACGATGGGGGCGGGCGGCGTCGGGGAAGCCTGGCGGCGTCGGCAACTGCAACTGCAAGATCAGAATGAAAAATTGCAAAGTGTGGCCTTATATAGCAGAGGCTTTAGTCCCGGTTCGTGGCAGCAACCGGGACTAAAGGTGGGCATTAGTCCCGGTTGCTGCCACGCACCGGGACCAATGGCCTCTTTTCGGCAGCCCAAAGGGCGGGAAGTGAAGCCCATTGGTCCCGGTTGGTGGCACCAACCGGGACTAAAGGGGGGCATTGGTCGCGGTTGGTGCCACGAACCGTGACCAATTTCCCCCTTTAGTCCCGGTTGGTGCCACCAACCGGGACCAATGCCCTTGTGCTGCCCGCGCCCATAAGTTTAGTCCCACATCGCTAGTTGAGAGCGCCCGGCACTGGTTTATAAGCTCTGCTGCCTCCCCCCTCTCGAACTCCTCTGAATAGTAGGCCTCTGGGCCTAATTTGACACTGCTTTGCCTGTGGGCCTATTGGGCCTTCTGCGGGCCTGAATCCTGGCCCATGTAGGGTTTCTAGTCGTATTCAGGCCGTGGAGGCCCAATAGGTGGCATTTTTTTTGGTTTTTTCTTTTTTATTTCTATATTTTTTTGGTTTTTTATTTTTTTATTTCTACTTAAAACTAAAAACTTACAGTTTTTTAGTGATTTCTTTTTGCTTTTAGGTCACAAAAATTATAAACTTTCTGTTCGTGCCATTAGTTTTAAATTTTAAATAGTTTAAATTTGAATTTTTAAAAATTTGTGTGAATCACTAGTTTATGAATAACTTTACTATAAAATTAGAATTTTTTTTCTATTTATTTTTTATTTCTACTTACAACTAAATACTTACAGTTTTTTAGTGATTTCTTTTTGCTTTTAGGTCACAAAAATTATAAACTTTCTGTTAGTGCCATTAGTTTTAAATTTTAAATAGTTTAAATTTGAATTTTTAAAAATTTGTGTGAATCACTAGTTTATGAATAACTTTACTATAAAATTAGAATTTTTTTTCTATTTATTTTTTATTTCTACTTACAACTAAATACTTACAGTTTTTTAGTGATTTCTTTTTGCTTTTAGGTCACAAAAATTATAAACTTTCTGTTAGTGCCATTAGTTTTAAATTTTAAATAGTTTAAATTTGAATTTTTAAAAATTTGTGTGAATCACTAGTTTATGAATAACTTTACTATAAAATTAGAATTTTTTTCTTCTTTGCTATTTATTTTTTATTTATACTTACAATTAAATACTTATAGTTTGATTTTAGGTCACACAAATTATATTCTTTTTGCTATTGAAGAATATTATAGTTTTATTTTAGTTGATCATAACATAATATTTTAATTGATTGTTTTTATTTTCATAAAAGTTTTGTAGTTCATTCTGTTTGCTATTAATTCATTCTTTGAGCTAAATGACTCTGAAATTGGAAAGCATTTCAAAATGAACTCTGAAAAGGTTGAAAATTGGCATGGTATCATCATTTCACCCACATAGCATGTTCCAAAAAGTAGAGAGGGTTACGACAAAAACTTGATGCACTTCGTGTACAAAATGGACAATCACTTTCGAAGTATCAAAGTTTCGAACCATAAGACATGAAAGCATTTCAAATGAACTCTGAAAAAGTTGAAAGTTGGGATGGTATCATAATTTCACCCACATAGCATTTTCTTATTGCGGGAGAAAGTCTTCACTTTTTCTTTGCTTGTGTCATTTGCTTATTGCGCCGTAACCATGGATAATCTTCATTGTTTATCAGGATGCTTGGGTCAGCCTTGACATTGAAGGGAGGAATTTCATGAAACTTTTCATAATCTTCAGACATGTCTGTCTTGCCGTCCACTCCCAGGATGTCCCTTTTTCCTGAAAGAACTATGTGGCGCTTTGGCTCATCGTATGATGTATTCGCTTCCTTATCTTTTCTTTTTCTCGGTTTGGTAGACATGTCCTTCACATAGATAACCTGTGCCACATCATTGGCTAGGACGAACAGTTCGTCAGTGTACCCAAGATTTTTCAGATCCACTGTTGTCATTCCGTACTGTGGGTCTACCTGTACCCCGCCGCCTAACAGATTGACCCATTTGCACTTAAACAAAGGGACCTTAAAATCAGGTCCGTAGTCAAGTTCCCATATGTCCACTATGTAACCATAATATGTGTCCTTTCCGCTCTCGGTTGCTGCATCAAAGCGGACACCGCTGTTTTGGTTGGTGCTCTTTTGATCTTGGGCGATCGTGTAAAATGTATTCCCATTTATCTCGTATCCTTTGTAAGTCAATACAGTCAAAGATGGTCCCCTAGACAACAAGTACAACTCATCACAAACAGTGTTGTCACCTCTGAGACGTGTTTCCAACCAACTTCTGAAAGTCGTGATGTGTTCACATATAATCCAGTCATCGCACTGCTCCGGGTGTTTGGAGCGCAGACTGTTCTTGTGTTCATCGACATACGGGGTCACCAAGGTAGAGTTCTGTAGAACTGTGTAGTGTGCTTGAGACCAAGAATATCCGTCCCTGCATATTATTGAGTCTCTTCCAAGAGTGCTTTTCCAGTCAGTGTCCCCTCATACCGCGATTTAGGGAGACCTATCTTGTTAAGGCCAGGAATGAAGTCAACACAAAACCCGATAACATCCTCTGTTTGATGGCCCATGGAGATGCTTCCTTCTGGCCTAGCGCGGTTACGGACATATTTCTTTAGGACTCCCATGAACATCTCAAAAGGGAACATATTGTGTAGAAATACGGGCCCCAGGATGACAATCTCGTCGACTAGATGAACTAGGACGTGCGTCATGATATTGAAGAAGGATGGTGGGAACACCAGCTCGAAACTGACAAGACATTGCGCCACATCACTCCTTAGCCTTGGTACGATTTCTGGATCGATTACCTTCTGAGAGATTACATTGAGGAATGCACATAGCTTCACAATGGCTAATCGGACGTTTTCCGGTAGAAGCCCATTCAATGCAACCGGAAGCAGTTGCGTCATAATCACGTGGCAGTCATGAGACTTCAGGTTCTGAAACTTTTTCTCTGGCATATTTATTATTCCCTTTATATTCGACGAGAAGCCAGTCGTGACCTTCATACTGAGCAGGCATTCAAAGAAGATTTCTTTCTCTTCTTTCGTAAGAGCGTAGCTGGCAGGACCTTTATACTGCTTCGGAGGCATGCCGTCTCTTTCGTGCAAACGTTGCAGGTCCTCTCGTGCCTCAGGTGTATCTTTTGTCTTCCCATACACGCCCAAGAAGCCTAGCAGGTTCACGCAAAGGTTCTTCGTCACGTGCATCACGTCGATTGAATAGCGGACCTCTAGGTCTTTCCAGTAGGGTAGGTCCCAATATATAGATTTCTTCTTCCACATGGGTGCGTGTCCCTCAGCGTCATTCGGAACAGCTAGTCCACCGGGACCCTTTCCAAAGATTACTGTTGGAAATATGCCCTAGAGGCAATAATAAAAGCATTATTATTATATTTCCTTGTTCATGATAATTGTCTTTATTCATGCTATAATTGTGTTATCCGGAAATCGTAATACATGTGTGAATAACAGACACCAACATGTCCCTAGTAAGCCTCTAGTTGACTAGCTCGTTGATCAATAGATAGTCATGGATTCCTGACTATGGACATTGGATGTCATTGGTAACGAGATCACATCATTAGGAGAATGATGTGATGGACAAGACCCAATCCTAAACATAGCACAAGATCGTATAGTTCGTTTGCTAGAGTTTTCCAATGTCAAAGTATCTTTTCCTTAGACCATGAGATCGTGTAACTCCCGGATACCGTAGGAGTGCTTTGGGTATGCCAAACGTCACAACGTAACTGGGTGACTATAAAGGTACACTACGGGTATCTCCGAAAGTGTCTGTTGGGTTGACATGGATCAAGACTGGGATTTGTCACTCCGTTTGACGGAGAGGTATCACTGGGCCTACTCGGTAATGCATCATCATAATGAGCTCAAAGTGACCAAGTGTCTGGTCACGGGATCATGCATTACGGTACGAGTAAAGTGACTTGCCGGTAACGAGATTGAACGAGGTATTGGGATACCGACGATCGAATCTCGGGCAAGTAATATATCGATTGACAAAGGGAATTGCATACGGGGTTGATTGAATCCTCGACATCGTGGTTCATCCGATGAGATAATCGTGGAGCATGTGGGAGCCAACATGGGTATCCAGATCCCGCTGTTGGTTATTGACCGGAGAGTCGTCTCGGTCATGTCTGCTTGTCTCCCGAACCCGTAGGTTCTACACACTTAAGGTTCGGTGACGCTAGGGTTGTGAAGATATGTATATGCAGAAACCCGAATGTTGTTCGGAGTCTCGGATGAGATCCCGGACGTCACGAGGAGTTCCGGAATGGTCCGGAGGTAAAGAATTATATATAGGAAGTGCTGTTTCGGGCATCGGGACAAATTTCGGGGTTATCGGTATTGTAGGGACCACCGGAAGGGTCCCGGGGGTCCACCGGGTGGGGCCACCTATCCCGAAGGGCCCCATGGCCTGAAATAGGAGGGAACCCAGCCCATAGTGGGCTGGGGCGCCAGCCCCTATAGGCCCATGCGCCTAGGGTTCCACCAAGGAGGAGTCCAAGTGGTGGAAGGCACCCCGAGGTGCCTTTGGGGGGAGGGAAACCCTCCCCTGGCCGCCGCACCTAGGAAATCTGATCTCCTAGGCTGCGCACCCCCCCCGCTGGCCCTCCTATATATAGTGGGGGGAGAGGAGGGATTTCAGACCAGCCCCTGGCGCCTCCATCTCCCCCCGTTACGTCTCTCCCTCGTAATCTTGGCGAAGCCCTGCTTCTATGATGCCCTGCATCCACCACCATGCCGTCGTGCTGCTGGATCTTCATCAACCTCTCCTCCCCCCCTTGCTGGATCAAGAAGGAGGAGACGTCTCCCGTCCCGTACTTGTGTTGAACGCGGAGGTGCCGTCCGTTCGGCGCTGGTCATCGGTGATTTGGATCACGTCGAGTACGACTACATCATCACCGTTCTTTTGAACGCTTCCGTGCGCCATCTACAAAGGTATGTAGATGCATTAGATGACTCGTTGCTAGATGAACTCCTAGATGATCTTGGTGAAACGAGTAGGAAAATTTTTGTTTTCTGCAACGTTCCCCAACAGTGGCATCATGAGCTAGGTCTATGCGTAGTTCTTCTTGCGCGAGTAGAACACAATTAGTTGTGGGCGTGGATTTGTCAACTTTCTTGCCGTTACTAGTCTTTTCTTGCTTCAGCGGTATTGTGGGATGAAGCGGCCTGGACCAACCTTACACGTACGCTTACGTGAGACCGGTTCCACCGACTAACATGCACTAGTTGCATAAGGTGGCTGGCGGGTGTCTGTCTCTCCCACTTTAGTTGGAGCGGATTCGATGAACAGGGTCCTTATGAAGGGTAAATAGAAGTTGACAAATCACGTTGTGGCTTTAACGTAGGTAAGAAGACGTTCTTGCTAGAACCCTAATTCAGCCACGTAAAACTTGCAACAACAATTAGAGGACGTCTAACTTGTTTTTGCAGCAAGTGGTTTGTGATATGATATGGCCAAAGTTGTGATGAATGATGAATGATCTATATGTGATGTATGAGATGTTCATGCTATTGTAATAGGAATCACGACTTGCATGTTGATGAGTATGACAACCGGCAGGAGCCATAGGAGTTGTCTTTATTCTTTTATATGACCTGCGTGTCATCGAGAAACGCCATGTAAATTACTTTACTTTATTGCTAAACGCGTTAGCCATAGTAGTAGAAGTAATAGTTGGCGAGCAACTTCATGGAGACACGATGATGGAGATCATGATGATGGAGATCATGGTGTCAAGCCGGTTACAAGATGATCATGGAGCCCCAAGATGGAGATCAAAGGAGCTATGTGATATTGGCCATATAATGTCACGTTTATTATTTGATTGCATGTGATGTTTATCATGTTTTGCATCTTGTTTACTTAGAACGACGGTAGTAAATAAGATGATCCCTCATAACAATTTCAAGAAGTGTTCTCCCCTAACTGTGCACCGTTCCTAAAGTTCGTCGTTTCTAAGCACGCCGTGATGATCGGGTGTGATGGATCCTTATGTTCACATACAACGGGTGTTGACGAGCCTAGCATGTACAGACATGGCCTCGGAACACATGCAAAACACTTAGGGTTAACTTGACGAGCCTAGCATGTACAGACATGGCCTCGGAACACAAAAGACCGAAAGGTCGAGCATGAGTCGTATAGAAGATACGATCAACATGAAGATGTTCACCGACGTTGACTAGTCCGTCTCACGTGATGATCGGACACGGCCTAGTCAGCTCGGATCATGTAATACTTAGATGACTAGAGGGATGTCTAATCTAAGTGGGAGTTCATTAATAATTTGATTAGATGAACTTAATTATCATGAACTTAGTCTAAAATATTTTACACTATGTCTTGTAGATCAAATGGCCCACGTAGTCCTCAACTTCAACGCGTTCCTAGAGAAAACCAAGCTGAAAGACGATGGCAGTAACTATACGGACTGGGTCCGGAACCTGAGGATCATCCTCATAGCTACCAAGAAAGATTATGTCCTACAAGCACCGCTAGGTGATCCTCCCGTCCCACAGAACCAAGACGTTATGAACGCTTGGCAGACACGTGTTGACGACTACTCCCTCGTTCAGTGTGGCATGCTTTACAGCTTAGAGCCGGGGCTCCAAAAATGTTTTGAGAGACATGGAGCATATGAGATGTTTGAAGAGCTGAAAATGGTTTTTCAAGCTCATGCCCGGATCGAGAGATACGAAGTCTCCGATAAGTTCTTCAGCTGTAAGATGGAGGAAAATAGTTCTGTCAGTGAGCACATACTCACTATGTCTGGGTTACATAACCGCTTGTCTCAGCTGGGAGTTAATCTCCCAGATGATGCGGTCATTGACAGAATCCTCCAGTCGCTTCCACCAAGCTACAAGAGCTTTGTGATGAACTTCAACATGCAGGGGATGCAAAAGACCATTCCTGAGTTGTTCTCAATGCTGAAATCAGCGGAGGTAGAAGTCAAGAAAGAACATCAAGTGTTGATGGTCAATAAAACCACTAAGTTCAAGAAAGGCAAGGGTAAAAAGAACTTCAAGAAGGACGGCAAGGAAGTTGCCGCGCCCGGCAAGCAAGCTGCTAGGAAGAAGCCAAAGAATGGACCCAAGCCTGAGACTGAGTGCTTTTATTGCAAGGGAAACGGTCACTGGAAGCGGAACTGCCCTAAATACTTAGCGGACAAGAAGGCCGGCAAAACAAAAGGTATATGTGATATACATGTGATTGATGTGTACCTTACCAGTACTCATAGTGACTCCTGGGTATTTGATACCGGTGCCGTTGCTCGTATTGTAACTCACAGCAGGAGCTGCGGAATAAACGGAGACTGGCGAAGGACGAGGTGACGATGCGCGTCGGGAATGGTTCCAAGGTCGATGTGATCGCCGTCGGCATGCTGCCTCTACATTTACCTACGGGATTAGTTTTAAACCTCAATAATTGTTATTTAGTGCCAGCTTTGAGCATGAACATTGTATCGGGATCTCGTTTAATTCGAGATGGCTACTCATTTAAATCTGAGAATAATGGTTGTTCCATTTATATGAGAGATATGTTTTATGGTCATGCTCCTATGGTGAATGGTTTATTCTTAATGAGTCTCGAACGTAATGCTACACATGTTCATAATGTGAGTATCAAAAGATGTAAGGTTGATAATGATAGTTCCACATACTTGTGGCACTGCCGCCTTGGTCACATAGGTGTCAAACGCATGAAGAAACTCCATGCAGATGGACTTTTAGAGTCTCTTGATTATGAATCATTTGACACGTGCGAACCATGCCTTATGGGTAAAATGACCAAGACTCCGTTCTCAGGAACAATGGAGCGAGCAACCGACTTATTGGAAATCATACATACTGATGTGTGCGGTCCAATGAGTGTTGAGGCTCGCGATGGCTATCGTTATGTTCTCACCCTCACTGATGACTTAAGTAGATATGGGTATGTCTACTTAATGAAACACAAGTCTGAAACCTTTGAAAAGTTCAAGGAATTTCAGAGTGAGGTTGAGAATCAACGTGACAGGAAAATCAAGTTTCTACGATCAGATCGTGGAGGAGAATACTTGAGTCACGAATTTGGTACACACTTAAGAAAATGTGGAATAGTTTCACAACTCACGCCGCCTGGAACACCTCAACGTAATGGTGTGTCCGAACGTCGTAATCGCACTCTATTGGATATGGTGCGGTCTATGATGTCTCTTACTGATTTACCGCTATCTTTTTGGGGCTATGCTTTAGAGACTGCCGCATTCACTTTAAATAGGGCTCCGTCGAAATCCGTTGAGACGACACCGTATGAATTATGGTTTGGGAAGAAACCTAAGCTGTCGTTTCTAAAAGTTTGGGGATGCGATGCTTATGTGAAGAAACTTCAACCTGAGAAGCTCGAACCCAAGTCGGAAAAATGCGTCTTCATAGGATACCCAAAAGAAACTATTGGGTACACCTTCTACCTCAGATCCGAAGGCAAGATCTTTGTTGCCAAGAATGGGTCCTTTCTAGAGAAAGAGTTTCTCTCGAAAGAAGTAAGTGGGAGGAAAGTAGAGCTTGATGAAGTATTACCTCTTGAACCAGCAAATGGCGCAACTCAAGAAAATGTTCCTGAGGTGCCTGCACCGACTAGAGAGGAAGTTAATGATCAAGATACTTCTGATCAAGCTCCTACTGAGATTCGAAGGTCCACAAGGACACGTTCCGCACCAGAGTGGTACGGCAACCCTGTCTTGGAAATCATGTTGTTAGACAACGGTGAACCTTCGAACTATGAAGAAGCGATGGCGGGCCCGGATTCCGACAAATGGCTAGAAGCCATGAAATCCGAGATAGGATCCATGTATGAAAACGAAGTATGGACTTTGACTGACTTGCCCGTTGAACGGCGAGCCATAGAGAATAAATGGATCTTTAAGAAGAAGACAGACGCGGATGGTAATGTGACCATCTATAAAGCTCGGCTTGTCGCTAAGGGTTATCGACAAGTTCAAGGGGTTGACTACGATGAGACTTTCTCACCGGTAGCGAATCTAAAGTCCGTCCGAATCATGTTAGCAATTGCCGCATTCTACGATTATGAAATATGGCAAATGGACGTCAAAACGGCATTCCTTAATGGTTTCCTTAAGGAAGAATTGTATATGATGCAGCCAGAAGGTTTTGTCGATCCTAAGAATGCTGACAAGGTGTGCAAGCTCCAACGCTCGATTTATGGGCTGGTGCAAGCATCTCGGAGTTGGAACATTCGCTTTGATGAGATGATCAAAGCGTTTGGGTTTACGCAGACTTATGGAGAAGCCTGCGTTTACAAGAAAGTGAGTGGGAGCTTTGTAGCATTTCTCATATTATATGTAGATGACATACTTTTGATGGGAAATGATATAGAACTCTTGGACAGCATCAAGGCCTACTTGAATAAGAGTTTTTCAATGAAGGACCTTGGAGAAGCTGCTTATATATTAGGCATCAAAATCTATAGAGATAGATCAAGACGCCTCATAGGTCTTTCACAAAGCACATACCTTGATAAGATATTGAAGAAGTTCAATATGGATCATTCTAGGAAGGTACCAAAGTAATCCCGGCAAGGAACACTGGACAGCGGTCAAGAATATCCTGAAGTACCTGAAAAGGACTAAGGAAATGTTTCTCGTTTATGGAGGTGACGAAGAGCTCGTCGTAAAGGGTTACGTCGACGCTAGCTTCGACACAGATCTGGATGACTCTAAGTCACAAACCGGATACGTGTATATGTTGAATGGTGGAGCAGTGAGCTGGTGCAGCTGCAAGCAGAGCGTCGTGGCGGGATCTACATGTGAAGCGGAGTACATGGCAGCCTCGGAGGCAGCACATGAAGCAATATGGGTGAAGGAGTTCATCACCGACCTAGGAGTCATACCCAATGCGTCGGGGCCGATCAAACTCTTTTGTGACAACACTGGAGCTATTGCACTTGCCAAGGAGCCCAGGTTTCACAAGAAGACAAGGCACATCAAGCGTCGCTTCAACTCCATTCGTGAAAATGTTCAAAATGGAGACATAAAGATTTGTAAAGTACATACGGACCTGAATACAGCGGATCCGTTGACTAAACCTCTCCCTAGAGCAAAACATGATCAACACCAGAATTCCATGGGTGTTCGATTCATTACAATGTAACTAGATTATTGACTCTAGTGCAAGTGGGAGACTGTTGGAAATATGCCCTAGAGGCAATAATAAAAGCATTATTATTATATTTCCTTGTTCATGATAATTGTCTTTATTCATGCTATAATTGTGTTATCCAGAAATCGTAATACATGTGTGAATAACAGACACCAACATGTCCCTAGTAAGCCTCTAGTTGACTAG
Organism: Triticum aestivum; assembly: GCF_018294505.1. Lineage (NCBI taxonomy): Eukaryota > Viridiplantae > Streptophyta > Magnoliopsida > Poales > Poaceae > Triticum > Triticum aestivum. The sequence continues at coordinate 64,743,851 of NC_057812.1, forward strand.
CTCGTTGATCAATAGATAGTCATGGTTTCCTGACTATGGACATTGGATGTCATTGGTAACGAGATCACATCATTAGGAGAATGATGTGATGGACAAGACCCAATCCTAAACATAGCACAAGATCGTATAGTTCGTTTGCTAGAGTTTTCGAATGTCAAAGTATCTTTTCCTTAGACCATGAGATCGTGTAACTCCCGGATACCGTAGGAGTGCTTTGGGTATGCCAAACGTCACAACATAACTGGGTGACTATAAAGGTACACTACGGGTATCTCCGAAAGTGTCTGTTGGGTTGACATGGATCAAGACTGGGATTTGTCACTCCGTTTGACGGAGAGGTATCACTGGGCCCACTCGGTAATGCATCATCATAATGAGCTCAAAGTGACCAAGTGTCTGGTCACGGGATCATGCATTACGGTACGAGTAAAGTGACTTGCCGGTAACGAGATTGAACGAGGTATTGGGATACCGACGATCGAATCTCGGGCAAGTAATATATCGATTGACAAAGGGAATTGCATACGGGGTTGATTGAATCCTCGACATCGTGGTTCATCCGATGAGATCATCGTGGAGCATGTGGGAGCCAACATGGGTATCCAGATCCCGTTGTTGGTTATTGACCGGAGAGTCGTCTCGGTCATGTCTGCTTGTCTCCCGAACCCGTAGGGTCTACACACTTAAGGTTCGGTGACGCTAGGGTTGTGAAGATATGTATATGCAGAAACCCGAATTTTGTTCGGAGTCCCGGATGAGATCCCGGACGTCACGAGGAGTTCCGGAATGGTCCGAAGGTAAAGAATTATATATAGGAAGTGCTGTTTCGGGCATCGGGACAAATTTCGGGGTTATCGGTATTGTACCGGGACCACCGGAAGGGTCCCGGTGGTCCACCGGGTGGGGCCACCTATCCCGGAGGGCCCCATGGGCTGAAATAGGAGGGAACCCAGCCCATAGTGGGCTGGGGCGCCAGCCCCTATAGGCCCATGCGCCTAGGGTTCCACCAAGGAGGAGTCCAAGTGGTGGAAGGCACCCCGAGGTGCCTTTGGGGGGAGGGAAACCCTCCCCTGGCCGCCGCACCTAGGAGATCTGATCTCCTAGGCTGCGCACCCCCCCCTTGGCCCTCCTATATATAGTGGGGGGGAGAGGAGGGATTTCAGACCAGCCCCTGGCGCCTCCATCTCCCCCCGTTACGTCTCTCCCTCGTAGTCTTGGCGAAGCCCTGCTTCTGTGACGCCCTGCATCCACCACCACGCCGTCGTGCTGCTGGATCTTCATCAACCTCTCCTCCCCCCCTTGCTGGATCAAGAAGGAGGAGACGTCTCCCATCCCGTACGTGTGTTGAACGCGGAGGTGCCATCCGTTCGGCGCTAGTCATCGGTGATTTGGATCACGTCGAGTACGACTACATCATCACCGTTCTTTTGAACGCTTCCGTGCGCCATCTACAAAGGTATGTAGATGCATTAGATGACTCGTTGCTAGATGAACTCCTAGATGATCTTGGTGAAACGAGTAGGAAAATTTTTGTTTTCTGCAACGTTCCCCAACAATTACGTAGTGTAAATCATTGACCATAGCAAGCACGTCATCACCGGTGCGCATGGCGGGCTTCTTCCGGTGATCTGCCTCGCCTTTGAAATGCTTGCCTTTCTTTCGACATTGATGGTTGGTCGGAAGAAATCGACGATGGCCCAGGTACACATTTTTCCTACATTTGTCCAGGTATATACTTTCAGTGTCATCTAAACAGTGCGTGCATGCGTGGTATCCTTTGTTTGTCTGTCCTGAAAGGTTACTGAGAGCGGGCCAATCATTGATGGTCACGAACAGCAATGCCTTAAGGTTAAATTCCTCCTGTCTGTGCTCATCCCACGTACGTACACCGTTTCCATTCCACAGCTGTAAAAGTTCTTCAACTAATGGCCTTAGGTACACATCAATTTCGTTGCCGGGTTGCTTAGGGCCTTGGATGAGAACTGGCATCATAATGAACTTCCGCTTCATGCACATCCAAGGAGGAAGGTTATACATACATAGAGTCACGGGCCAGGTGCTGTGATTGCTGCTCTGCTCCCCGAAAGGATTAATGCCATCCGCGCTTAAAGCAAACCATACATTCCTTGGGTCCTTTGCAAACTTATCCCAGTACTTTCTCTCGATTTTTCTCCACTGCGACCCGTCAGCGGGTGCTCTCAACTTCCCATCTTTCTTTCGGTTCTCGCTGTGCCATCGCATCAACTTGGCATGCTCTTCGTTTCTGAACAGACGTTTCAACCGTGGTATTATAGGAGCATACCACATCACCTTCGCAGGAACCCTCTTCCTGAGGGGCTCACCGTCAACATCACCAGGGTCATCTCGTCTGATCTTATACCGCAACGCACCGCATACCGGGCATTCGTTCAGATCCTTGTAGGCACCGCGGTAGAGGATGCAGTCATTAGGCCATGCATGTATCTTCTCCACCTCCAATCCTAGAGGGCATACGACCTTCTTTGCTGCGTATGTACTGTCGGGCAATTCGTTATCGTTTGGAAGCTTCTTCTTTAATATTTTCAATAGCTTCTCAAATCATTTGTCAGCCACAGCATTCTCTGCCTTCCACTGCAGCAATTCCAGTACGGTACCGAGCTTTGTGTTGCCATCTTCGCAATTGGGGTATAACCCTTTTTTGTGATCCTCTAACATGCGATCGAACTTCAGCTTCTCCTTTTGACTAATGCATTGCGTCCTTGCATCGACAATGACCCGGCGGAGATCATCATCATCGGGCACATCGTCTGGTTCCTCTTTATCTTCAGCAGCTTCACCCGTGGCAGCATCATTGGGCACATCGTCTGGTTCCTCTTGATCTTCACCAGCTCCCCCCGTTGCAGCATCACCGTATTCAGGGGGCACATAGTTGTCATCGTACTCTGCTTCTTCGCCGTCTTCCATCATAACCCCTATTTCTCCATGCCTCGTCCAAACATTATAGTGTGGCATGAAACCCTTGTAAAGCAGGTGGGAGTGAAGGATTTTCCGGTTAGAGTAAGACCTCGTATTCCCACATTCAGTGCATGGACAACACATAAAACCATTCTCCTTGTTTACCTCAGCCGCATCAATAAACTCATGCACGCCCTTAATGTACTCGCGGGTGTGTCTGTCACCGTACATCCGTTGCCGGTTCATCTGCGTGCATTATATATAATTAAGTGTCCAAATTAATAGAAGTTCATCATCACATTAAAACCAAAGTGCATACATAGTTCTCATCTAACAACATATAGCTCTCCAGAGCATCTAATTAATTAAACCATAAATTGAAACTATGTAAAACATTTCAATGCGAAAACAAATGCGATCATAATCGCAACCAAGGTAACAATTGATCCAACGGCATAATGATACCAAGCCTCGGTATGAATGGCATATTTTCTAATCTTTCTAATCTTCAAGCGCATTGCATCCATCTTGATCTTGTGATCATCGACGACATCCGCAACATGCAACTCCAATATCATCTTCTCCTCCTCAATTTCTTTTATTTTTTCCTTCAACAAATTGTTTTCTTCTTCAACTAAATTTAACCTCTCGACAATAGGGTCGGTTGGCATTTCCGATTCACATACATCCTAGATAAATAAAATCTATGTCACGTTGGTCGACATAATTTTCATAAACAATAAATGAACAAATAGTTATGAAGATAATATACATACCAAATCCGAATCATAGACAGGACGAGGGCCGACGGGGGCGGATACCAAAACCATCGCACTATATAAGATGCAATAATAAATGTAAGAAAATGATACAAGTATCTATCTAAACAGACAAGTAAGAATATTTTTCCTTTCAGAAAGAAGATAAGAACAAGAGGCTCACCACGGTGGTGTCGGTGATGAGATCAGCGCGGGTGATCGACGGCGGTGAAGACGGGGACGGGGCGTGACGGACCGCTAAATCTAGACAAATCTCGAGGAAAATGGAGCTTGGAGGTCGAGCTTCGAGAGGAGAAAGTTTAAGTAGTGTGGCTCGGGCATTCCATCGAACACCTCATGTGCATAGGAGGTGAGCTAGAGCACCACAAACCCCTCCCCTCGCCGGCCAGAGAAAAACAGAGCACTGGAGTGCTCTGCTCGCGGGCGAGGGTATATATAGGCACCTCATTGGTCCCGGTTTGTGGCAAGAACCGGGACTAAAGGGGAGCCTTTGGTCCCGATTCAGGCCACCAACCGGGACCAATGGTGGTGGGCCAGGAGCGAGGCCCATTGGTCCCGGTTCGTCCCACCAACCGGGACCAAAAGGTCCAGACGAACCAGGACCAATGGCCCACGTGGTACGGCCGGCCCCCTGGGCTCACGAACCGGGACCAATGCCCACATTAGTCCCGGTTCTACACTGAACCGGGACTAATGGGCTGAGCCGGCCTGGACCATAGCCCTGTTTTCTACTAGTGCATCTATGATCTATGCACGTGCATCATCACATGAGTCGATGATATGCAACATATATAGTTGAGCAACAGAAAGAGACATACTTGGCAAAAATAGAAACAACATATCATAAGCATAAATAACAAAGTTCATCGTACCCCAAAATGCCCTAACTAGAGTGATTTTCGCTAGTCGAGGAGGAGGACGGTTTAATTACATCACAAATAAAGTTTCACCGTGCATAACTCAAAGTTTTGTCATACAGAAAGTATGGACTAAACGGACACATTGTCATATATCGACAATCACTCTAACATGTCGTTTCATACATCCAAGTCAGGGAGATAGTCCCCGAGCCTAGTGAAAGGCTTCAGGTCGAGACGCTGAGAGGCTATCCATGTTCGGACGTCTTCACGCGACATTTGTCCTTCTCCGTAGAACATCCCTGTTTTTCCGATGACCTCCTTCATGATGATTTGGGAAAGTTCGCGCTGGATGTTATAGAACTCAGCTCGAAGTCGATGATCGTCGATATCTCCTATGTCCTTTGCCCATTGTAGAATATGGGCATCACCAGAAGAAGGTGCCATGCGAAGGTTCTGGTGATCCCGTCTGTACTCCAGCATGTGGTGTAGGACATAGAATCCATCATTAAGAGAATCGTTCGGTTGCTGGATGCAGCAGAAGTCGGTCTTATGGCCGAAGGCGACCCTGCCGCCCCTTATCTTCTTGTCCCTGACCTCTCCACCCATTGATTGGTAGTAATACATAGCACTGTCGAGAACATCCTTGATGTGGGTGTAATCCTTTTTGTGAATATTCTTCGACGAGTCCAAATAAAGAGCGTGGGAGAATCGGGGGTAGAGGATGATGAGGACGGCGCGCCCGCCGCTGCGCAAAATAAGTCCTCAAATTAATTAGCCTCCACCGTGCAAATGAATGATTGAAATTGAAGGACGAAGGATAGCAGCGCGGATGACTTACACGGGATGATAAGGCACGAGAATCGCCCCCTTGTCCTTATTGGCAAGCATGAAACTGACGATGTAATCCCTCGCGTATTCACGGTGATTTGCGCAGACTCCCAAAAAGCCCTCGTGCATGTAGTATGGGTCAGCGACACAGATATGAGATACCTGCTCAACCCCGATGATGTAGTTCATGTGCAAGGCATAAAGGCGGACAAACGTAAAATCCAGCTTCTTCACGTGAAACATGTTGAATATGTAATCGAATCGGAGGAAGAACTTATCCGCGGGGAAGTTGTCGACGTACGACATTTGCCGCGGAACGTTAACCACGTAGAGTGGGTATCCTGGATCTTTCGAGGCGATGAGGTCTTTCTCTACCCGCAGCACATCGTCATGAAGTCTCTTTAGATCGCCGAATATGGCCCGTAGCGCTATTGCAGGTAGGATTGGTTGACGGGGGATATGCCATTTATTCGCATCGGGGATATCTATACGGTCCTGAAGCCGAGGCTGCTGAGGCGGTTGGATCATAGAAACAGCTTTTTTTGCCTTTCCTCGCTCTCTTCCTAAACTTCTTTACTACCGGAAGGTCGTCCATAATATGTTGAGACGGCAATTCAGGCACCGACTCATGACGCTCAAACCCTGAGGAGGCGCCATTATAGACATACTGTTCAGCAGCGCCATCGTCGTCCTCATCCTCATCCATGGCGACGTCATCAGCGACTAATGGAGCCTCCTCCTTACCCCGTCCGCTATCACCCAACCCGACACCCGACGATAATTGGGTAGGTGGGGTGTTGATGTTCATACCTTGCTGAGGCTGCGTGCTCGTGGGTGTGCTCCCGGCCGCCTCCAGACGAAGCAGACTCTTTGGCCACAACAGGACCCACCCAGCATTGCAACAATCACCAAGCCGCCGCGGTGTCTCGTTGTCATCCCCTAGTAGTACTAGAGGAGGCAAATTCTCGTGGCCCAGTTTGACACTGGCCACGGAAGCCTTGAAGACGTTCGGGGGGATCGGCCAGCTGTGGAACAATGGTTCCTTCGGCTCCATTATCGTCGCCTTCCCCACATCCACTTTCTGGTCGCCGATGGTGTACAATATGGTGCACGGGGTTTCATCGGCCTGCAAAGAAAATTCTGCGACGTGAGACATCCGAAAGGCAACAAAAACGGGAGATTATACATTTATATTGAAGGGGGCCGGTGTGACAGATACCGTGAGGGCGTCGAGCTCAGCCAAAGACGAAGCACCTCCTAGCACGTCCGGTGTGGGGGTCGGTGCTGGAGCAGGTGCAGCTGCAGGTGCTGGTGCAACACTAGTCGAGTTGCTCCCCGCCAACAAGACAGCAAGGGAAAAGTCCGCTGCATTTTTTTTCTGGATTTTGCCTGGTCCAATTGAAAACGACCGGAACCAAGGTAGTAGAAATATCTACAGCCACCTGTTTTGCGGCAGCTACCGCTGTTGCCACTGTCTGAGTTGATTTCTTCTCAACCGCAATCTCAACCCTCTTGTCGATGTTTTCTTCATTTAACCTTCGTCTTTCCTTTCTCTCCTCTGTGGTCTCACGGTAGTACTTCTTCCACGTGGCGCCGTCTCCGACACCGTGCACGCGTCCATACGACGGTCGAGTATCCACCGGTTGTCGTTTCAATATGTTCAACGCCCGGTTGAATGGAGTGTCCCACTTGGGCCTCGCCAATGCCTCTGACGGCGAGTCGCTTTCGGCCGCAATCCTGTGCTGCTCTCTCTGCAAAAGGCACAACGATCGTTTACAAATATGACTAACGTGTGCAGTCGAATTGATCAGAAACTAAAATTACCAGCAGTCTTATGAACTCCATAATGACCGGTGTTGTCTCGTAAATCTTTTTCACTGGGTCCCAACGGTGCCGGGCCCTGAGGACGTCACGCTCCTGCTGGACGGTGAACTCCGCCAAGGGGTCTGCGATGCCCAGACTCGCGGCTTCCGCGTCCTCTTTGGCCCATTTGGACCTCTTTCCGCCGTAACCACGGCTTCCGAGGTGGTGGCTCCCAAAGTTCCTCTCTTGAAGCCCCTTCATGTACTTAGACTTTTTTTGGCATCTTCGGCCTTGCAAGCCTCCTTGAATATTTGAAACTGCTCTTCTGTGATTGTCGGATTATCCTTTACAATCTCGGAGTAGGGTTCCTTCTTGTCTATGATCCTTGCTTTCACTCGATTTTTCCAGGCGGCCAACGCGTCGCTAAACTTGGTCATGCCGTGTTTGTTTACCTTCTTCATTGCCGGGTCCTCATCTGGATCTTTATAATCACTAGTAGAATGCCCGTGTGTTGCTACGGGCACAAGAGAAATATAGATAAGCACAAAGGCATAAGTTGTGGTCATCTTTTATCTTGTTCACCAAGATGCAAACCCTCGGCTTCTCTATATACATAGATAATGTAATTCTAGATACATATCAGAATTGTGAGAAAAATTGTGGGAATACATAAGACAATCATTCTCTTCTCTCTGTTTCTTTCTATTTACTCCTCGCTCAAAACTGCATCAAGACAATGACACCATCTTCATTCTATTTACTCCTTAGTCAAAGCCGCAACAAGACATGACACCATCTTCATTCTCCCTTCCGGCGTCCTATTTTCAGCGAACCCTACGACCTCATCTCCGATATTGCTATCACATAGTGATTGCTCTTCTTTGTCATGGTTCATATCCTTTCTATCCATGGATGATAGTACATTAAACACCTTCCGTTAATATTCTCTCACTATCACATACATTTGACAATAGTGACAAGTGTCTAGACATATCAACATATTGGTTATGCATTTCTAGAAATATATTATACACATACCGTGGTCCTAATATGTGTTGTCTTCTTTCTTTGTTTCCTTTCATATTTATAACACTGAGTTAAAATAGTCCATTGCCTCCAATGCCATTGTGACATTGCATTGCTCCACACTGTGTCGTAGATGTTGTGACACGCCAGGGTTCTCTTTTAGATGAAAATATGATAAAATAGCTAGTCCTTGCTGGCAATTATAAGGAGTAAAATACATAATTACAAAGAAGGTTGGTTCGTTTATATCTTTGTAATTTCTTATCTACAAAATCACATCAAAATGTTCAGACATGCATTCATGTGTGTACATGCTAGTATTACCATGAGTCAATCTAAAAAAGAAATGGCAATTTACTCCAAGACAGGTTAAAAAAATCAGGAACTTTTGTGTACGATTGACAGCAAAGATTATGAGTTGAAATCTTCCATGGGTTCAATTCAACCTGTACCACCGGCGCCCCTGCACTTTCGCACAAACTCTCTACCCCTATAAAATCTGCAAAAGAAAAAACAACATTTCCAACATTAGAACATGATTTAGAATTTCCAAGGACTTGAAATGACAGGATACAAAGTAACATGGCACTCTTCTGTTAGTAACATGACGCTCTTTTGGTAGGCATAGACCGGCAAATATTAACCCCCCCCCCCCCTTCACCCACCCACCCAAAATCATATAAATATAATTTTGAACTTATGTTTTTAAAAATTAAGGGTATGATGATACATAGGCGTAAATCAAACTGAAACCGAAATTGTTGTTCATTGATCCAACATTACCACACATGCTTATCCTGTATATTTGTTGTCTACCCATCAAGATCTTTCATAAGATATTTCTACTTTGGAATATCCTATTCCGAAATAAAAAGTACAATCATAAAAGGAGAACCCAAAGTTTCTTCTCGAACATAAATCGACCCCCACCCCCCTCCCCCACCAGCCTGTTCTAGTTGCATTGAACCATACGCAAACCTTTCTCTTGCACATCTGTGTAAGTATAAAGTGAAAAAGGAATCCTATGTTATTGAATATTTCCAATATATAATATGGTAGTGTGAGCTATAAAACAAAATGCATGAAGAATTATTGGCGTGCATTTTGTAGTGTCAAAGAATACAACTTTTGGATGTAAAACGTGAATCGGTTTTTACCAAACAGCACATGGAGTTAAATGGAGCGGCATCCAGTAGTGCAAACAAGCTTGGACTGTACCAAAAAAATACAAGTTATAGAAGCTTGTTACATGGGTGCACTTCTTAGAAGCAATGAGCTTGTTAATGATGTGATGGAATTAGGGCAAGAATAATATAAAATAAACAACCTTCAGAGTCATAGTATATTTATGAAATGATAAATTTAATACGGGAACTTTCTGAACACGCATAAAATGACAACGCCTAAAATATGATATTACTGAACTAAATGATAGATGTTCTCTTTTGTTTCTCCATTGTGCTGACCACATGATGTACTGTAAGAAACAAGATATTTTTCTGAACTACAAAGCTTACACGACAATTCGTCAAATATAGTACATAGTTAATTCACATAGCGTGTTTCTTTAGAAGTTTAGATACATACCTTCTATTATCTAAAAAAAGATGCATACCTCAATCGCACCAATAACTTGGTGATGTGAAGCAATGAATGAAACAAGCATGATTTTAGAGAAGGTAAGCAAAATTTTATGGCGTGCTACCAATTCCTCCAATCCCCTCAACACAGCATGTGCAGACTGCAGTAATGTAGTAGTGCCGATTGCGTTTGTTCCTGGAAGGGAATCAATACAATTTGAGAAAGCATACATACGTTCAAGACCAACACAGTTTGTGCCATACTAATTGACCCTAGAAACCTCATTAGTCCAAAATAGATCACCAAAATTTACTATGTACAACCATTCACATAGAGAACCAAGATCCAATCTAATGGTAGCTAACAAACATCGGAACATGAGGGGAATAAGGAAGGAAGTCAAGCGCAGGTTTACCTTGGGTGATGAAGGATCCCCGACGTGCCACTGGCGCCACGCTATGTAGGGGCATCCGCATCTCCAGACCTGACGCCGCTGATCTGCAAGCAATCTCGACATAATTAACATCCGTATTAACGATCTCAGCTTGCAGCCGCCGCCGTCTTCTGTCGATGTCGATCCATCTCCAGAGCAGGTACTGACGCATCCACCATGCCAGGCCTATCGTCAATGCCACCACGGCGTTAGACAACGCCACCATCCTGCACATATCCATCCACACATGCCCGTCGCCGGAACTCCGTGGCGCCTTGCAATAGATGTAACACCGTTCCCCCTCTTGTCCCCTCTAGCCAGCACTTGATCCAAAACAATGCCCCCAGGAGGGAGAACGGCACCAAAGGTGCCGTCGTTGTCCGATCCGGTAGACCCAGATGTAGGGTTTCCCCCAGAACATCCCGATCGAGTTGACGTGACCTGCAACGACAAGGCCTTGAGAAGGAAACGACATCGGAGACACCGCCATCGTCCGCCAAGACCGCAGTCAGACGCGGTTTTCACCGAAAGCCGTGTCGTCCCTATCTCGCGGCTGGCTAGAACCATGCGGAGCTTTTCCATAAAGACGTATGCTGCCGTCGAAACTCCGCTGGAGACCCTCCATCCCTTCACCGGGGCCCTCATCGCGCCACCGACCATCCACGTGAAGAATCAACGACGGATCTGGATGGGATCCAGATCCGCGGCCGCCACCATGCACACCATCGCCAGCACCACCAGCCATGGGGTTGTCGGTTGCCACCACATCCAGATCCGCGGCCGCCACCATGCACACCATTGCCAGCACCACCAGCGATGGGGTTGTCGGTTGCCACCGCACGGCCAGGGAGCTGCCCTGGACTCAGCGCAAAGCCCCCAGCCCGAGGTGCCCCAGCCACCTCGAGTGATTGCCGCCGCCTCCGCCATCCACTTGAAGAAAACGCCAAGTGACTTTGAAGGGGCACTAATTTGGGTTGGTTATGAATCTCCCCTTTAAAAGATAATGGGTACTAATTTTCTGAAATTGTACTGGAATAAGAACGCAGAATAAAACAATCAAGAAATTGCACTAATTTTTTAACTTTTGCTTTGCCTAAAGGCTAAACTTATCTTCATAAAGAAGGGCCAACATCTACAGCTAGGCATTGCTCCCTGCTTCAGCTAGATCAAGATCTGTAGTAGATCGGTGATGCCAATCACCAATGCAAACAGTAGAAGTTCGCATACTCTAAGTGGGTCTGACGAGCTTAGGTTGAGATGGAAGTTGCAAAATCGAGCAACAATATTAAGAGTTTTCTTACGTTTTTGTAGTAGTTTTAACTGAAGCTCAGCTATTGATAAGCAGTTCAAGGTTAGATTACAACTTGTAAGGAAATAAGCAAACAGGACAAAGTTTCGGAAATAACCCCATAGGAATCAGTCACTATCAGACTGAAAGTACAATAGACACGCACCTTCTCGAAGTTTTGCGGCATTTCTTCGTCTCTGAAAACTGAGCCTTCACTTCTACAAGTGTGTCAATCTCCTCAGGGTGTTGGTCACAATACCTCACTTGTTCTTTAAGCTTAGGCCTGGAAAAAGAAGATATCCACTGTAATAGAATAGTAACTCACATTGTTTACTCTTTTCTGAACCATGCACATTGCTCATACTAATAGTAATTTGTTATTCACGTTATATGATTAGACACTTGCTAAAACTTTTGAAATATTGCACAGATATCACGGAAAGTATCCATTTTCTTGTTTGAGGCTATTGGTAGTAGCACTTACGGCCTCTTCTCCGTTTTTATTTCTTGGTGAATTCCTCCTTAACCCTGTAGATGAAGCCAACTGGAAGTTACTGACCAGCAGACTCGTAGCAACAACACCATATGCACTCTCACATAAAAACTAACTGAATCTGAGCCCCTCGTACATAAGTTTCCTACACTAACTATTCTATCTCTCATACTGAACCACAGTGCAAAAACACAAAATGCAGTGACTTATCAAGATGAAGATAAAAAGGTGTTATTCACAAAAAACACAACATGGCATTTCCATACCTGCGCAGCTTGGTAGTATGCTCGCAAGATGGACGATGCTGCAGTTGGTGTTGATAGTCATCTGCCCAATCACCACGAATCAAAATATTCATTGCATCTTGGTCTGGTGTCTCCTCTTACTCCACATTTCACCTATCAAATTCAGCAAGCATGAGTTTATGTTATGAACATTATATACTGGAAAAAGAAGAGTTTGCGGTCACACATACGAAGGAGTTCTTTGTAGAACCAGGACCTGTTATCTGGTACTCTTAGTAACTTCAAGATTCGTGCAAACATTTAAGAGGTGTACAGAAGCAAAACTCTTTAAACCAAATTACTAACAGGGTCGATGTTCTGACCATGATATAGTTACAATGCCCTTCCTAGGGAAAACAAAAACAGATCGATGATTGCACATGCCTTATTTTATAAAATATGTAAGATGCTCCTAGAATTAATAACAGGGTGGAGAAAATAATCCTGGACTTTACGCATCAAAGCAGATTCCGGAACCAACATGATAAATATCAGATGGAGAAATGAATCCTGAACAAACGTGCTACTCTTTGCTTATATCCTATTCCTACCCATGTGAGCCTAAGGTACCAAGAAAAAAGAAAAACCTAAAAACTGCAGAGATGAATACTTCGATGCATATATTTTGTAGGCTGCATATACATGGGATGTATATATGCTTATTAAATTATATGTGCATTTGGAACAACCAAATCTTCCCACCTCTCCACTGACCGCAACACCTTCCTGAGGGACCCGATGCACTAATTCACCACTCTGCACCTCCCAAGTCCCAAGCGACCCTCGGACATACCTTGCTAGGAGTTGGCCAGTGTGGCAACAAGCTGCATGTGTGTGTGTGTGGGGGGGGGTGGGGGGGGGGGGGGCAAAAGAAGACTTGTTACGTTTTCCTAAATGTGGTGACTTTAAGAGCATCTCCTTTTCAGTTTCCTGTGCCAAGACCTGAAGAAAAAAATGCAGAGTGTGGGGGCTGACCTTGCTGCTGCAGGCTAGCGTAGATCGAGGAGGCAGTGGCTGCGGGAATATGTTTTCATCATGAACTCTTCAAACTGAACTATATGTTCCCTAAAAACCAAAGGATTGGAAGCTTAAACTCGTATTTTCTGGACCTTTTTCAGAAAGATGGCAATAATTTTGTTGCTCTTTTAAATTAAGTTAAATTACTTCATTGTGTGATGCTAGTTAAATATGTTATATCCAGTGCAGTGAAAACTTATTGTACCGGCATATCATAACAAAGCTTAACCAACCTTATTTTAGAACCCTATATGCAGCACTGACGCAGGTCAGAAGAATTTAAAACAAGGTAGCAAGTGTTAAACAGGAACAGAATATACCTGTGGGGTTCCTTCCGAGTGGTTCCACTTCTCCACAAGGCTAATTATCCTGCAGTTGGTTGAAAGAGCGATCCTCAACTCTGGGATTTCAGTACTAACAGAACCTCAAAATCAGGACTGCCAAAAAACTACCTGTGTGACGTATCATTCATGTAGAACATGGGAGGACTCGTGTCCAAACATACAACATGAAACTGGTTGCTATCTGCACAAGTTAACCTGGCAAAGGATTCAAATTCACAATTCTTGATGGCCTCTTCCATTTTCAATATGTGACTTGGCACTACAGTCTGGAATATAAGAAAAAGTAGTGCAGTGCAGAGTGAGAGCAAGAAACAGTAAGCTGCAGCTAAAGAGATAAATGGCCAAAAGACTTTAAAAAAATTGAAACAACAAAACTTGAGGGTCCACACAAGAGGAGGGATATTTTGTTTCCTTGATGATTCGTAAAAAAATTGTACTATATGTGCCAAAAACAAGTTAAAGATGAAAATGCAATCACCTGGGCCCTGTACTGCAAGAGGGGGCTTGTTTCAACAGTGTCCCGCATCCCACTGGTGCTACTGGTTTCCTTCTGCTTTGAACTGACCTAATTCCACTAAGCAACATAATAAGAGAAAGATGTTGGGATAAAAATGGTAAAATGGTGTCACTATATAGTTAAGGATTGGTGTTAATGGAACCATGACTCGATGAGCAATATCTGTTATACAACAGAGATCACATTGACATACCACTGCTATGATTATAACAAGATCATCCCAATGCAATTCGTCAACAAGCTGTACTGCCATACTGTCACTTCCATCATCATTCTACAAGTATAGGGTCAAACTCAATCGTTTTACAATAGAAAAACATGCATATTAAGCAATTCAATTTCTCTGCCTTAACCAAGAGAAAACTTACTTTTCCATACACCATTTCACAAATCCACCGTATATACTGCGGCATGCACTTCCAGACCCCTGCCTGCATTGAAATTTGTCAGCCCGAGAGAAGTATAACTAAAGAGAGGACATAAGTATACAGAGTAAGATGAAGTAAAATTGTTGTTATATCATGAAGCAAACATCATGAATAGGATAGTGCACAAACAGAGTGTTGCTACATAATGTATCAGTATATAGTACAGACCTTGCTATTGACAGATGCTATTGGACCAAACGCAGGCAGCCACAATAGCCAAAGCATTCCAGTCTCGCGTTGAGAGGAAGAAACGGGCGGGCAGGCAAGTACCTGCACTTGCCGGTGCGCGGCGGCGAGGGCCCTGGAGAGCGGCAGCACCCGCTCGATCTGCGCCTGCATCTGCTCCTTGCGGCGCTCGACGCCCTCGGTGGCCCTCCGCCTGGCGACGAGGAGCTCGTCCGCACGCGCCCGCCGCCGCTCGAGCCGCCGCCTCAGCTCGTCCAGGGTCGCGCCCTGCCGCACCGACTCCCTCCTCACCTGCTCGAGCGCGGCCTCGAGGCGGCGCGCCAGGTGTGCCCGTTCCTCCGGCGATGTAGAGGAGGGTGGAGGTGGCTGAGCGGGTGATAGTGGAAGGCGGGGGGCGGCGGCGGTGGAGCGGGGAGATTGGGGCGGCGTTGCATCCCTAGACGAGGGAGATAGGGCGGCCGCATCGGGTGGATCGAGAGACGGATGGTGGCGTATGTTTTTTTGGTTTTGCACGGGGTGGTGGGAGGTGGGCGAAGGTTAACCGACGAAAAAAAACCGGACGAAAGTGGTGGGACGAAAATTGACCGGCGAAGACTACCAACTGCTTCATTAGGAGTAGAGATTCTCATTTCGGCCCGGGAACAAGAATATCTGGTGAAACTTCTTTAGGAGGGAGCTCCTCATATTTTCTATCTTCCGTAGTTTCTCATCGTTGATGGTGACGCTTGTCCGTACGATGCAGCCTATTTGATTGTCGTAGCATCGTCGCGCTTCCTCGGATGCCGTTGGCTCAAAATTGCCGTCGTCCACCTTCGTGACCACCACTCTAGTAGTCCTGAGTTTGGTAGGAACCCGTTGCCTCTTTGCTTTCGGTTCTACACCGGCTCTGCTCCCCGAGGCAGCGCCGGTCTCAGTCTCAGCGCCGGTCTCGATGCCGGTCTGAGTCTGAGGCGCCGGTCTCAGTCTCAGCACCGGTCTGCGTGTCGGTCTCAGTCCCCGATGCCACTGATGGGCCCAGCAATAACATCGGTTGATCGTCGGTAAGGCTAAAAAATTCATCTGCCGCCCGATAGGCGTCATCGCAATCACCAGAACCCTGTCCTTCATCGTTGCTAGCCATGTTTCCTATGATTAAATCTAGTCAATTAATTCTAGACCTAATAAAATGAATAATGACATTAAAAAGGCCTATTGTTTTGCAGGAATATTGACTCCTTCCTGGTGCGGCAAATCACGGGCACTCGATATGTCCTAGTTTGTAGCATAAGTCATTGCCAAATTCACGAAAAATTTCGGCATGACCTTTGCTAAAAAGTGGACAAATCGAGAACCTGAAATTTGCCGGAAAAGAAATGAATCAACAATCCGGCAAAACATAGGCCACTAAGCATCAATCCCTGGAAACAGTGTCCAAATATACACGAGCAACCACATGTCCAAATTTCACAAGCTAATTCAAAAAGAAAGTGTAGAAGAGAATTCATTTAACTACTAATAGAACAAAATTCAGTTAACTTTAGTGCTCTATAATGATGAAAGGAATTTTTTTTCAGTTAACTACTAATTCATTCATTTAGGTTATTCATTTAACATCACCTAATTAACCTACTGTACCACTAGTACTAGCAGCACTACTAACCTAATTAACCTAGCAAAACTCTAGTTCCCTAACTGAAAAACATCTAATTAACATCTACTAGTACCACTATTGCCCTAACCTAATTAACATCTACTAGTATCACTATATACTATACAAGCAGCATCTACACTAATTAAACCCTGCTGCCCTAACTAACTTTTGCTCTACTAATTTTGCTCTACTAATTTTTTCTCTAAAATGCAGAGAGATGAGTGGGGGGGAGGGGTGGGGGACTTACAGAGAGGGGAGAGAGGGCGGGCTCGGGCACGGGCAACGGCGGTCCTGGGCGGGCTCGGGCGGCGGTCAGGTGGAGGGCGCCGACTGTGACGTCGAGGGCGGCCTCGGGCGGCGGTCAGGTGGAGGGCGCCGACGGTGACGTCGAGGGCGGCCTCGGGCGGCGGCGGTGAGGCTGAAGGCGGCCTCAGGCGATGGCGGTGAGGATGACGGCGGCCTCGGGGGGAGACGGTGAGGTTGCGGGCGTCCACGCCGGCAGAAGACGGCGGCGAAGTGGGCGACGGTGAATTGGGGATACGGCGGCGAGGGCGAGGGATTTGGGGAAGAAGTGGTGGCCAGGGGGCGGGGGGGGGGGGACCACTGTTTAAGTGAAACGTAACGGTAGCGAGTTTCCAGAAACGCGCTATAGCTATGTTACTATAGCGCGTTTACTGAAACCCACTACTGCTATTCCTTTCTCCTTTTTTCCTTTATTTTTCTTTACATTTTATTTTTTTCCTTTCTCTTTTTTCTATTTCTTTCATTTTCATTTACTTTTCTACTTGTTTTCACTTTATTTTATTTCCGTTAGTAGCAGCGCCTTACACGTAAGCGCGCTACAGCTAAGGAGCGTAGCAGTAGCGCTGGCCAGTATACGCGCTACTGCTAGGTTGGGCTAGCCATGTGCGCCCAGTTCAAACATAGCAGCAGCGCTTTTCGCCAGTACGCGCTACTGCAAAAGTCGTAACAGTAGCGCGGTTTATTTACGCGCGCTGCTACTAATTAGCAGTAGCGTTTGATTTTGTACAACACTATTGGTAACATTCTGTGTATAAGGTTTTCCCTAGTAGTGCTCAAACAACATGATGCAAACATGGTATGCTATGCGGGACGCGATATGCAAGATTTAACAAGGAATGATTGAACCTGGCCTCAACTTAGAAATCCAAGAGTGCCACTGTAAAGGTGATATAATTTCGGTTGAAATCGATATAAAGATCACCGGAATCGGATGCACGGTTTGGAAATGCCAAGCAAAACAAATATGGCACCAGTCTGCGATAATCAGCAAGTGACCAACTAAATGCATCAAGATAAATATGCTACACCACTCAAACATGACAACAAAATACATGCCAGGGATCCATTCATGATGCTTGACAAAAGATGAACACTGAGCTACGGCTAGTTCATCCATTAACAGGTTCAAACAAGCATGGCAAAAATGCAAATGATAACAGGTTTTAGACTTAGTGAAATTAACACAAGTCTGAAATTTATCATCAGGAAGCACACTTTAGAGCATGAAAACTACATGCTACATGACATGAAGCTACTCAAAGCACGTAACAAAAGTCCCTTAGTGACCTTGAGCCAAAAGATTTCAGAAAATACAATTTCAAGCATGTGAACATGGCAAAAACATAAAGAGATCTCAGACTTAGTGAAAAACTGGAGCATGCGCGGTTTATTTATGAGCTCGATGCACTCACTACAGAGCATGGCATGACAAACTAAGCATACAACCATCAATAATACATATCATACAAGCTAGACATGGCAAGAACAACAACATAGCATGCACGGATCAATAGCAACATCCTCGGCAAAATCGCTAACAAGTCAACAATCTGCCAGGATTCACGATATAGAAAAAGTAGAGCTCGATTGACTCAAGCTAGGGTGCTCCATAAATGCAAACAAAGACATGGATGGATATAGCACCACAATGTTAACAAAACATCCTTACTGATCATTCTCAAAAGAGGCACGGATCACTAGGAAACAACATTAACATATGGCATACCGACAAAAACAGAACAAGGAGCATTACCGATTACGCTACTTTGCAAGCTTGTGCTAGTCACCACACATATCACAAAAATACATGGTAAGCACCTCTGTAAAGATGACATGACATATAACAAAACTCATGTAGAGCTCAGGAGTATATCGTGCACACATTAATCATGGCAAAAATGACAAATATCTATTTGATGAAACAGATCTGGCAAATTTATCACATACCCCTCTTCCAACAGCATTTCGGGCATCAAGATGAGCTCAAATGAGAATGATGCAATGAGATAAAATGATGTACTCGTTGAGGCGAACATTTGATATGATACATGCGCAAATCGGAGCTACGGATGCGGAGATACGGCATGATGAAGTTTGCAAAAAAATTAAGGGGAGAGGGGGAAAGTCAACCCTAGAACTCCCAGATCTGGAGCGGAACACTGTAGCAGCGTGGCACGGTACTGTTCACCGGTTGAACCCGAGGTCGCCGGTGAGGTACCAGACTCCGGCGAAGTGGTGAGGGCGCGGGGGAGGCCGGAGGAGGCGGGATCTGCCCGGATCCGGCCCGGGACGGCGCAGCGGCGAGGTAGAGGAGGCCGGGCGGCGAGGAGGCGAACTGGGGCGGCGGAGGCACCGTCGAGGCGACGCGGAGGCTCGCCGGCGTTGATCGGTGGCGCGGCGGAACTGGAGGGAGTCGGCGGCGAGGAAGAAGCAGGCGGGCGGCGGCGGACGGATCTGGGCCGCGGGGGCCCCGAGCGGGCTCGGCGGGCCGCGAGCGCGAGGTGGTGGCGCCTACCACGTGGTGTGCTACGAGTGGCAGCGGCGGTCTGTCCGGCGGACTTCGGACATGTCCGGCGGCGCGCGAGGTAGAAAGCTAGGGTTTGGAAGGAGGGGATCCGAGATTTTCGAGAGGGGATCTATATATAGGCATAGAGGGAGCTAGGAAGCTCCAAATTGAGTGTGGTTTGCCTCCACGCGATCGTGATCGAACGCTCTAGACGATGGGAGAGGTTTTGGAACAAATTTGAAGGGTGTTGGGCTGCAACACAAATGAGGACTTCTCGGTCCCTCGGTAAACCGTTGGAGTATCAAACGAAGTCCAAATGGCACGAAACTTGACAGGCAGTCTACTGGTAGTAAACCAATGCCGCATGACAAGTCTCAGTCCAATCCGGAAATGTTTAACCCCCACACATGAAAAGAGGTAGAAAGGACCACCGGAGGAGATAGGAGCGCCGGAATGCAAAACGGACAACGAGGAAAATGCTCGGATGCATGAGACGAACACGTATGAAAATGCAATGCATATGATGACATGATATGAGATGCATGACACAGACAACAACACAGGGAGACAAAAACCAGAACTTGAGGAAAATAAAATAACTTAGGCCGGAAACGGCTAGAGTTAGAGTATAGATAAGGTAAATTACAACACTCCACCACTACGAAAGGATCTTGTCTCGAGATCTAGGACTGGAAAAACACCGGGTACTCAGAACGGAGGTGATCCTCGCGTTCGCAGGTGGCTTCACGGTCAGAATGGTGTGACCACTTGACTTTGAGGAATTTGATTGACTTATTGCGAGTCTTGCGTTCAGTCTCTTCAAGAATAGCAACTGGGTGCTCATGATAAGAAAGGTCTTCTTGGAGATCAATGTCTTCGAAGTTGACGGTGCGGTCAGGGGTCTTGAAGCACTTGCGGAGCTAAGAGACATGGAACACGTCGTGCCCATTTGCAAAGTTGGAAGGAAGCTCGAGTTGATAGGCGAGATCGCCTCTATTTCTGACGATCTTGAAAGGGCGCACATTTCCTCTACCTCTGTGATCAAGTCATTTCCAAGAAGTTGACGTTCACCGGTCTCTGACTAGTTAAAAGGAGTACGACCCTTCCTGCCATAGAGAATTTCAAATGGGGCCTTGCCCGAACTCGCTTGAAAGCTGTTGTTGTAGGAGAACTCGGCATATGGAAGACAATCTTCCCACTTCATACCGAAGGAGATAACGCAAGCCCTGAGCATATCTTCGAGAATCTGATTGACACGCTCGACTTGGCCGCTAGTTTGAGGATGAGAAGCTGTGCTGAAACGGATGTTGGGGCCCATGGCCTTCTGAAAAGAATCCCAAAACTTGGAGGTAAAGATGCTGCCACGGTTTGAAGAGATCAACTGTGGAGTGCCGTGCAGAGAGACAATCCGAGGGGTATAAAGCTCCGCCAATTGAGCTGCAGTGATAGACTCTTTGATAGGCAGAAAGTGAGCCACTTTAGTGAGTTTGTCGATGACAACGAATATAGCATCATTGCCACGCTTGGACTTTGAATTGGAAGGAAGCGAACTTGACAAAGTCCTCAGGCCTGACGTTACTGCACTCTAAATGCTTGCATATGCCCATGAGCCAATCATCATCGTCTGTTGCCTCAACACAATTGCTGAAGGTCTTTGGCTGGTTAGCAAGGAACTGGTTGAGTGTAGCAAACTGATTCTGATTGTTGCCATGACCCTGGTTCCCTTGGTTGCGCTCTTGAAGAAGTTGCATGATCAGCTGCGTATTTGCATTGGTAGCGGCCATCACAGCTTGCCATGCCTCCTGAGGTGGAGGTGGTGGTGGCGGATCAGGACTCAGAGTCGTGCACGTTGGAGGAGCCATCCTGAAGAGGTTGACATCCGTTAGCACATTGACAGACAAATATTGAATCTGAATCAAACGAGTTGAAATTGCAACATATAGTCTTCACATCCGAACCAAATGAACGAATGCATTCCAATCGAAATGGTCACATATCCATAAATTGAGAAGCCACTTAGAATTGAGGTAGAAGAAAAACAGCAAGGTACGGAATAAGAACAAATACTTGGTGAGGATTACCCAATTCCCAACCAAATATCCGCGGAAGAAGAACTAGAGCTACAAGAATTCCCACCTATGAAACTCCCGAACCTTTCCGGTTATGCAATCATGTGTTGGGGATACAGGGGAAGCATAATATCTCATCCAAATCTAGCAAATCCTATATCGAGCTGTATCCATCCTTCAACACATAACCGAGACAAACTTCAGAAATCGTCTACCTCAACCTTCGAAAAGCATCCGTTATACAAGTTATGGCAATACTCCCGAACTCCCACCCCAGTACTGGGTGGCGTCGAGGTTATCTCACCAACAACTGCATAAAAGAGATTTTCGATGTCGGCGAAACTCAGGTATTCCAGAATCTCAACGATAAAATTGTGACAACAACACCTTGGAGCTCAACTCCCTAGGACACTGCCACAACCCCTAAATGACAGGAGGCACGAAGAACAATGTTCTCGTCACAAATCAATCGAAACGATTCCAGGATACCTGCATGATCCTAAAATTTTAGTGAAATTTGAGAAGAGAAGAGTCAAAACTCTACGTCAGGATGCCTTACCAGAGCGATGAAGGGACTGGGGAGTAAAAAGAATTCCTAAACTCTCTGATATATATAATCCTAAATGACTCAAAACATTTTTCTAGACTCAAAAACGCCAACGATTTGATCAAGCAGGGGGCTCCTAAGGTTGGGGAAGGCTCTGATTACCAACTTGTAACGCCCTCGATGCGGCTATATCTCCTACATGTCGAAGCACGACTTAGATGCATAACCGCATTGAAAGCAATGTCGCAAGTAAGGTAATCTTCACAACAACCCATGTAAATAGATAAAAGGGGTAAAGGTACATAGTTGACTTACACTCGCCATGTCACACAAATACATAAATAACATTACAATCATCCAATACACTCATGGTCCGACTACGGTACCAAAATAAAAGATCAACCCCCACATGCGACACGGTCCCCGATCGCCCCAACTGGGCACCACTACTGATCATCTGGGAAAGACACATAGTAACGGCAAGAGTCTTCATCAAACTCCCACTTGAGCTCAAGCGCATCGTCTGGAACGGTATCATCGGTCCCTGCATCTGGTTTGGAAGTAATCTACGAGTCACGGGGACTCAGCAATCTCGCACCCTCGCGATCAATACTATTTAAGCTTATATGTAAAGGCAAGGTAATATGTGGAGCTGCAGCAAACGACTAGCATATATGGTGGCTATCCTGTTCGCGAAAGAGAGCGAGAAGAGAAGGCAAAGCACGGACGAATAACTATGATCAAGAAGTGATCCTAGAACAACCTATGTCAAGCATTACTCCAACACCGTGTCCACTTCCTGGACTCCGCCGAGAAGAGACCATCACGGTTACACACGCGGTTGATTCATTTTAATTAAGTTAAGTTACATATTATCTACAGCCGGACATTAACAAATTCCCATCTGCCCATAACCGTGGGCACGACTTTTGAAAGTTCGACAATGGTAAAACAAGTCCAACAACACCGCCTGAATGTGCTGACAAATCCCGATAGGAGCTGCACATATCTCGTTCTCAGGCACACTCAGATAAGCTCTCCATACAACTAAAACCAAACCTCGAGTTTCCCCGAGGGGGCGCTGCACATGGCTCTAGTTTGGACCAACACTCAGAGGAGCACTGGCCCAGAGGGGTCTAAATAAAGATGACCCTTGGGCTCCGGAAACCCAAGGGAAAAAGAGGATAGGTGGAAAATGGTAAAACCAAGGTTGGGAATTGCTGGAGGAGTTTTATTCAAGGCGAATTGTCAAGGGGTTCCCATTATAACCCAACCGCGTAAGGAACGCAAAATCCAGGAACATAACACCGATATGACGGAAACTAGGGCGGCAAGAGTGGAACAAAACACTAGGCAAAAGGCCGAGCCTTCCACCCTTTACCAAGTATATAGGTGCATTAAGATAAACAATATAATATGGTGATATCCCAACAATAAACAATTTTCCAACAAGGAACGATCTCCAATCTTCACCTTCAACTAGCAACACTATAAGAGGGGCTGAGCAAAGTGGTAACATAGTCAATCAACGGTTTGCTAGGACATGGTGGGTTAGAGGTTTGACATGGCAATTTGGGAGGCATGATAATCAAGTGGTAGGTATCGTAGCATAGGCATAGCAAAAGAGCGGGCATCTAGCAAGCAAAGATAGAAGTGATTTCGAGGGTATGATCATCTTGCCTGCAAAGTTGTCAGAGTTGGCTTGATCCTCGTAAGCAAACTCAACGGGCTCCTCGTTCGTGAACTCGTCTCCCGGCTCTAACCAAACAAGACAAACAAGCAAAAGGAACACAATCAACCACGTGCAATGCTCAAACAACATGATGCAAACATGGTATGCTATGCGGGACGCGATATGCGATGCATATGCAAGATTTGACAAGGAATGATTGTACCTGGCCTCAACTTGGAAATCCAAGAGTGCCACTGGAAAGGTGAAGTAATTTCGGTTGAAATCGTTATAAAGATCACCGGAATCGGATGCACGGTTTGGAAATGGCAAGCAAAACAAATATGGCACCGGTCTGCGATAATCAGCAAGTGACCAACTAAATGCATCAAGATAAATATGCTACAGCACTCCAACATGAAAAAAATACATGTCAGGGATCCATTCATGATGTTTGACAAAACATGAACACTGAGCTACGGCTAGTTCATCCATTAACAGGTTCAAACAAGCATGGCAAAAATGCAAATGATAACAGGTTTCAGACTTAGTGAAATTAACACAAGTCTGGAATTTATCATCAGGAAGCACACTTTAGAGCATGAAAACTACATGCTACAGGAATTTAACATGGCAAAGCAAGGCATGACATGAAGCTACTCAAAGCACTTAACAAAAGTACCTTAGTGACCTTGAGCCAAAAGGGATCAGAAAAGACAATTTCAAGCATGTGAACAGGGCAAAAGCATAAACAGATCTCAGACTTTGTGAAAAACTGGAGCATGCAAAACAGTTAACGAGTAGGCATGTTTACGAGCTCGATGCACTCACTACAGAGAATGGCATGACAAACAAAGCATACACACATCAAGAATACATATCATAGAAGCTGGACATGGCAAGAACAACAACATAGCATGCACGGATCAATAGCAACATCCTCGGCAAAATCGCTAACAAGTCAACAATCTGCCAGGATTCACGATATAGCAAAAGTAGAGCTCGATTGACTCAAGCTAGGGTGCTTCATAAATGCAAACAAAGACATGGATGGATAGAGCACCACAATGTTAACAAAACATCCTTACTGATCAATCTCAAAAGATGCACGGATCACTAGGAAACAACATGAACATATGGCATACCGACAAAAACAGAACAAGGACTTAGTGAAATTCTAAGTCCCTGAAATCAGCATTACCGATTAGGCTACTTTGCAAGCTTGTGCTAGTCACCACACATATCACAAAAATACATGGTAAGCACCTCTGTAAAGATGGCATGGCATATAACAAAACTCATGTAGAGCTCAGGAGCATATTGTGCATACATTAATCATGGCAAAAATGACATATCTATTTGATGAAACAGATCTGGCAAATTTATCACATAGCCCTCTTCCAACAGTGTTTCGGGCATCAAGATGAGCTCAAATGAAAATGATGCAATGAGATGAAATGATGTACTCGTTGAGGCGAACATTTTGATATGCTACACGCGCAAATCGGAGCTACGAATGCGGAGATACGACATGATGAAGATTGCAAAAAAATAAGGGGAGAGGGGGAAAGTCAAACCAAGAACTTCTAGATCTGGATTGGAACACTATAGCAGCGCAGCGTTGTACTGTTCACCAGTTGAACCCGAGGTCGCCGGCGAGGTACCGGACTCCGGCGACGTGGTGAGGGCGCGGGGGAGGCCGGATCTGCCCGGATCCGGCCCGGGACGGCGCGGCGGTGAGGTAGAGGAGGACGGGCGGCGGAGGCGGCGTCGAGGCGGCGCGGCGACTCGCCAGCGTTGATCGGTGGCGCGGCGGAGCTGGATGGAGTCGGCGGCGAGGAAGAAGCAGGCGGGCAGCGACGGACAGATCTGGGCCGCGTGGGCGCCGAGCGGGCTCGGCGGGCCGCGGGCGCGAGGTGGCGGCGCCTGCCACGTCGCGCGCTACGAGTGGCGGCGGCGGTCTTTCCGGCGGACTTCAGACATGTCTGGCGGCGCGCGAGGTAGAAAGCTAGGGTTTGGAAGGAGGGGATCCGGGATTTTCGAGAGGGGCTCTATATATAGGCATAGAGGGAGCTAGGAAGCTCCAAATGGAGTGCGGTTTGCGGTGACGTGATCGTGATCGAACGCTCTAGACGATGGGAGAGTTTTTGGTGGTTTTTGGGCCAAATTTGAAGGGTGTTGGGCTGCAACACAAACGAGGCCTTCTCGGTCCCTCGGTTAACTGTTGGAGTATCAAACGAAGTCCAAATGGCACGAAACTTGACAGGCGGTCTACCGGTAGTAAACCAAGGCCGCATCACAAGTCTCGGTCCAATCCGTAAATGTTTAACCCCCACACATGAAAAGAGGTAGAAAGGACCACCGGAGGAGATAGGAGCGCCGGAATGCAAAACGGCCAACGGGGAAAATGCTCGGATGCATGAGACGAACACGTATGCAAATGCAATGCACATGATGACATGATATGAGATGCATGACAGAGACAACAACACACGGAGACAAAAACCCGAACCCGAGGAAAATAAAATAACTTAGGCCGGAAACGGAAGAGTTGGAGTACAGATAAGGTAAATTACATCCGGGGTGTTACAACACTCCACCACTACGAAAGGATCTCGTCTCGAGATCTAGGACTGGAAAAACACCGGGTACTCAGAACGGAGGTGATCCTCGCGTTCGCAGGTGGCTTCACGGTCGGAATGGTGTGACCACTTGACTTTGAGGAATTTGATTGACTTATTGCAAGTCTTGCGTTCAGTCTCTTCAAGAATAGCAACTGGGTGCTCACGATAAGAAAGGTCTTCTTGGAGATCAATGTCTTCGAAGTTGATGGTGCGGTCACGGGTCTTGAAGCACTTGTGGAGCTGAGAGACATGGAACATGTCGTGCACATTTGCAAAGTTGGAAGGAAGCTCGAGTTGATAGGCGAGATCGCCTCTATTTCTGACGATCTTGAAAGGGCGCACGTATCTAGGGGCAAGCTTCCCTTTGATACCGAAGTGACGAGTACCTTTCATTTGAGAGACGCGGAGGTAAACATGGTCTCCGATCTCGAAAGCCAAATCACGATGCTTACTATCATAGTAGCTCTTATGGCACGATTGCGCTGCTTTGAGGTTATCACGAATGACTTTGCACATTTCCTCTGCCTCTGTGATCAAGTCATTTCCAAGAAGTTGACATTCACCGGTCTCTGACCAGTTAAAAGGAGTACGACCCTTCCTGCCATAGAGAATTTCAAATGGGGCCTTGCCCGAACTCGCTTGAAAGCTGTTGTTGTAGGAGAACTCGGCATATGGAAGACAATCTTCCCACTTCATACCGAAGGAAATAAAGCAAGCCCTGAGCATATCTTCGAGAATTTGATTGACACGCTCGACTTGACCACTAGTTTGAGGATGAAACGTTGTGCTGAAACGGATGTTGGTGCCCATGGCCTTCTGAAAAGAATCCCAAAACTTGGAGGTAAAGATGCTGCCACGGTCTGAAGAGATCAACTGTGGAATGTCGTGCAGAGAGACAATCCGAGAGGTATAAAGCTCCGCCAATTGAGCTGCAGTGATAGACTCTTTGATAGGCAGAAAGTGAGCCAATTTAGTGAGTTTGTCGATGACAACGAATATAGCATCATTGCCACGCTTGGACTTTGAGTTGGTAGGAAGAGAACTTGACAAAGTCCTCAGGCCTGACGTTACTGCACTCTAAATGCTTGCATATGTCCACGAGCGAATCATCAGCGTCTGTTGCCTCAACACAATTGCTGAAGGTCTTTGGCTGGTTAGCAAGGAACTGGTTGAGTGTAGCAAACTGATTCTGATTGTTGCCATGACCCTGGTTCCCTTGGTTGCGCTCTTGAAGAAGTTGCATGATCAGCTGTGTGTTTGCATTGGTAGCGGCCATCACAGCTTGCCATGCCTCCGGAGGTGGAGGTGGTGGTGGCGGATTAGGTGGTGGTGGAGGAGCCATCCTGAAGAGGTTGACATCCGTTAGCACATTGACAGACAAATATTGAAGCTGAATCAAACGAGTTGAAATTGCAACATATAGTCTTCACATCCGAACCAAATGAACGAATGCATTCCAATCGAAATGGTCACATATCCATAAATTGAGAAGCCACTTAGAATTGAGGTAGAAGAAAAACAACGAGGTACGGAACAAGAACAAATACTTGGTGAGGATTACCCAATCCCAAACCAAATATCTGTAGAAGAAGAATTAGAGCTACAAGAATTCCTACCTATGAAACTCCTGAACCTTTCCGGTTATGCAATCAGGTGTTGGGGATACAGGGGAAGCATAATATCTCACCCAAATCTAGCAAATCCTACATCCAACTGTATCCATCCTTCAACACATAACCGAGAAAAACTTCGGAAATCGTCTACCTCAACCTTCGAAAAGCATCCGTTATACAAGTTATGGCAATACTCCCGAACTCCCGCCCCAGTACTGGGTGGCGTCGAGGTTATCTCACCAACAACTGCATAAAAGAGATTTTCGATGTCAGCGAAACTCAGGTATTCCAGAATCTCAACGATAAAATTGTGACGACAACACCTCAAAGCTCAACTCCCCGGGACACTGCCACAACCCCTAAATGACATGAGGCACCAAGAACAATGTTCTCGTCACAAATCGATCGAAACAATTCCAAGATACCCACGTGATCCTAAAATTTTAGTGAAATTTGAGAAGAGAAGAGTCAAAACTCTACGTCAGGATGCCTTACCAGAGCGATGAAGGGACTGGGGAGTAAAAAGAATTCCTAAAGTCTCCGATATATATAATCCTAAATGACTCAAAACATTTTTCTTGACTCAACAATGCCAACGATTCGATCAAGCAGGGGGCTCCTAAGGTCGAGGAAGGCTCTGATTACCAACTTGTAACGCCCTCGATGCGGCTATATCTCCTACGTGTCGAAGCACGACTTAGAGGCATAACCGAATTGAATGCAATGCCACAAGTAAGGTAATCTTCACAACAACCCATGTAAATAGATAAAAGGGGTAAAGGTACATAGTTGGCTTACACTCGCCACATCACACAAATAGATGAATAACATTACAATCATCCAATACACTCATGGTCCGACTACGGTACCAAAATAAAAGATCAACCCCCACATGCGACACGGTCCCCGATCGCCCCAACTGGGCACCACTACTGATCATCTGGGAAAGACACATAGTAACAGCAAGAGTCGTCATCGAACTCCCACTTGAGCTCAAGCGCATCGTCTGGAACGGTATCATCGGTCCCCGCATCTGGTTTGGAAGTAATCTGTGAGTCACGGGGACTCAGCAATCTCGCATCCTCGCGATCAAGACTATTTAAGCTTATATGTAAAGGCAAGGTAATATGTGGAGCTGCATCAAGCGACTAGCCTATATGATGGCTATCCTGTTTGCAAAAGAGAGCGAGAAGAGAAGGCAAAGCACGGACGAATAACTATGATCAAGAAGTGATCCTAGAACAACCTACGTCAAGCATTACTCCAACACCATGTTCACTTCCCGGACTCCGCCGAGAAGAGACCATCATGGTTACACACGCGATTGATTCATTTTAATTAAGTTAAGTTACATGTTATCTACAACCGGACATTAACAAATTCCCATCTGCCCATAACCGCGGGCACGGCTTTCGAAAGTTCAAATCCCTGCAGGGGTGTCCCAACTTAGCCCATCACAAGCTCTCACGGTCAACGAAGGATATTCCTTCTCCCGAGACATTCCGATCAGACTCGGCATCTCAGTTTTACAAGACATCCTCGGCAATGGTAAAACAAGTCCAGCAACACCGCCCGAATGTGCTGACAAATCCCGATAGGAGCTGCACATATCTCGTTCTCCGGGCACACTCAGATAAGATCTCCATACAACTAAAACCAAACCTCGAGTTTCCCCGAGGGGGCGCTGCACAGGGCTCTAGTTTGGACCAACACTCAGAGGAGCACTGGCCCAGGGGGGTCTAAATAAAGATGACCCTTGGGCTCCGGAAACCCAAGGGAAAAAGAGGCTAGGTGGCAAATGGTAAAACCAAGGTTGGGCATTGCTGCAGGAGTTTTATTCAAGGCGAACTGTCAAGGGGTTCCCATTATAACCCAACCGCGTAAGGAACGCAAAATCCGGGAACATAACACCGATATGACGGAAACTAGGGCGGCAAGAGTGGAACAAAACACTAGGCAAAAGGACGAGCCTTCCACCCTTTACCAAGTATATAGGTGCATTAAGATAAACAAGATAATATGGTGATATCCCAACAATAAACAATGTTCCAACAAGGAACGATCTCCAATCTTCACCTACAACTAGCAACGCTATAAGAGGGGCTGAGCAAAGCGGTAACATAGCCAATGAACGGTTTGCTAGGACATGGTGGGTTAGAGGTTTGACATGGAAATTTGGGAGGCATGATAATCAAGTGGTAGGTATCGTAGCATAGGCATAGCAAAGGAGCGGGCATCTAGCAAGCAAAGATAGAAGTGATTTCGAGGGTATGATCATCTTGCCTGCAAAGTTGTCAGAGTTGACTTGATCCTCGTAAGCAAACTCAACGGGCTCCTCGTTCGCGAACTCGTCTCTCGGATCTACCCAAACAAGACAAACAAGCAAAAGGAACACAATCAACCATGTGCAATGCTCAAACAACATGATGCAAACATGGTATGCTATGCGGGACGCGATATGCGATGCATATGCAAGATTTGACAAGGAATGATTGAACCTGGCCTCAACATGGAAATCCAAGAGGAAAGGTGAGGTAATTTCGGTTGAAATCGATATAAAGATCACCGGAATCGGATGCACGGCTTGGAAATGGCAAGCAAAACAAATATGGCACCGGTCTGCGATAATCAGCAAGTGACCAACTCAATGCATCAAGATAAATATGCTAAAGCACTCAAACATGACAACAAAATACATGTCAGGGATCCATTCATGATGCTTGACAAAAGATGAACATTGAGCTACGGCTAGTTCATCCATTAACAGGTTCAAACAAGCATGGCAAAAATGCAAATGATAACAGGTTTCAGACTTAGTGAAATTAACACAAGTCTAGAATTTATCATCAGGAAGCACACTTTAGAGCATGAAAACTACATGCTACAGGAATTTAACATGGCAAAGCAAGACATGACATGAAGCTACTCAAAGCACTTAACAAAAGTCACTTAGTGACCTTGAGCCAAAAGGGATCAGAAAAGACAATTTCAAGCATGTGAACAGGGCAAAAACATAAACAGATCTCAGACTTTGTGAAAAACTGGAGCATGCAAAACAGTTAACGAGTAGGCATGTTTACGAGCTCGATGCACTCACTACAGAGAATGGCATGACAAACAAAGTATACACACATCAAGAATACATATCATAGAAGCTGGACATGGCAAGAACAACAACATAGCATGCACGGATCAATAGCAACATCCTCGGCAAAATCGCTAACAAGTCAACAATCTGCCAGGATTCACGATATAGCAAAAGTAGAGCTCGATTGACTCAAGCTAGGGTGCTTCATAAATGCAAACAAAGACATGGATGGATAGAGCACCACAATGTTAACAAAACATCCTTACTGATCAATCTCAAAAGATGCACGGATCACTAGGAAACAACATGAACATATGGCATACCGACAAAAACAGAACAAGGACTTAGTGAAATTCTAAGTCCCTGAAATCAGCATTACCGATTACGCTACTTTGCAAGCTTGTGCTAGTCACCACACATATCAAAAAAATACATGGTAAGCACCTCTGTAAAGATGGCATGGCATATAACAAAACTCATGTAGAGCTCAGGAGCATATCATGCACACATTAATCATGGCAAAAATGACAAATATCTATTTGATGAAACAGATCTGGCAAATTTATCACATAGCCCTCTTCCAACAGCGTTTCGGGCATCAAGATGAGCTCAAATGAAAATGATGCAATGAGATGAAATGATTTACTCATTGAGACGAACATTTTGATATGCTACACGCGCAAATCGGAGCTACAGATGCGGAGATACGACATGATGAAGACTGCAAAAAAATAAGGGGAGAGGGGGAAAGTCAACCCTAGAACTCCCAGATCTGGATCGGAACACTGTAGCAGCGCAGCGCGGTACTGTTCACCGGTTGAACCCGAGGTCGCCGGCGAGGTACCGGACTCTGGCGAAGTGGTGAGGGCGCGGGGGAGGCCGGAGGAGGCCGGGTCGGTCCGTGGCCCACTGTTAGCGGTGCGGCTGGAAGTAGATGACGGCCACCATTGCCCTGCCGTCGGGCGTGGGCACCGGGATGGCCTTGTGGATCAGGGTGTCCTTGTGGTGGATCAGGGCGTTTGAGGTGGACACTGAGACCGGCAGGTGTACTCTCGACGCGGTCGGCGAGGGGGAGCGCCGCGACGGGGGGCAGAAGTGCGCTCCCATCAGGGCCCCTCCTGCTGCCGTGCACAACGAAGAGGAACGGAGAGTGGAGGCGCCGGCGGCAGCCGTGGAGGGCGCTAGGCGCCAAGGTGCCTACAGGGGGGCCGGGGAGGGCGGATGCGGAGAAGAGGCCGAGAGGGCCGGAGGTAGAGGGGGAGCCAGAGCCAGGGCAGGGGAGGGAGACGCCGAAAGAGCCGACGGGAGGGGAGGGGCAGCCGTCGGTGCGATGAAGAGGATAAGATAGAAGAAAGGAGAGCGAAGGGAATTTTCACGAAATGCAGGGATTAGTTTGCAAAACCAAAACATTTTCTCAGATCCACTCAGATAGGGACTGCGGGTTCATTTACCAAAAAGCACAAGGACCTTTATGCAAACTTGCTGCGACGGTGAACCCGGAGACTCAATCCGTGCTTTATTATTAGGGAGATATATATATATTGAGTCTCCGGGTTCACCTTCACAATACGTTTTTTCTCGTGAATTTACGCTTTCAGTTTGAATTTACACATATACGCAAGGTGGTACTAATTCGATTCGGGGAACCACGTCGCAAAATTTTCGTTCATCGTCACAATACGTTTTTTCTCGTGAATTTACGCTTTCAGTTTGAATTTACACATATACGCGAGGTGGTACTAATTCGATTCGGGGAACCACGTCGCCCTAATAATAAAGCACAGATTGAGTCTTCGGGTTCACCGTCACAATACGTTTTTTCTCGTGAATTTACGCTTTCAGTTTGAATTTACACATATACGCGAGGTGGTACTAATTCGATTCGGGGAACCACGTCGCAAATTTTCGTTCACCGTCACAATACGTTTTTTGTCGTGAATTTACGCATTCAGTTTGAATTTACACATATACTCGAGGTGGTACTAATTCGATTTAGGGAACCACGTCGCAAAATTTTCGTAGTACGCGATCTGTCGTCCAACTACTACCTGGGCCTTGCCCTGAGACCGTCTCACGTGGCTGAAGCATTGCTACTTGGGCCTCAGCCCATCCGGCCATCCGCTGCGCAGTGGCCTAAAAATCTGCTAAAAATCTGCCAATCTCCACCGGACGAGGAACGAAGAGAGGGAGGCGACGGGAGGCAGTCGAGGCCATTGTTGTGACGACATGCAGGGTCGGTTGGGCGTGTGACGACGGCAGTTCGGTGGCTGATGTACAGTACTGCACGGAGAGTAGCTGACTCATCGGCGGGGTCCTGCTGCTACAGAGTTGGTCGGGCGTGTGACGGCGGTAGTTTGGAGCTCCATAAGGCGGCGCCATTGCTGTGGTGGGGGGAGCTATTGCTTCCTGTTCAAGATAGAAAAGAGAGGGTGAGGGGAGAGATGAGACCATGGATAAAAGCTAAGAGAAGCACGGGGCTCAGGCTCCCGTAGGCTGCACGAGAGGGGCGCCTGAGAGGGAGGCTGCGCTCGGGCGCGTGTGGGATTTCTCGAAGAGATTGTGAATTGACTTAATCCATCTGGATTACTGTAAACAGCTGGGCATCAGCCGCCTTGCACGGGCACACACACGTCCACTGCTCGGTCCTACGCATCGCCTATATTATCTTCCTTCAAACCTTATCTCTTCTGGTCCATTCGTTTCTTATCTACATCATCTCCATAGCACGCGTAGACAAAACAAGTTTACATTTGCTTAGCAACTGCAACATACACGAGCCTTCTTTTCCTTCAAAATACAAAGCTCAAATTTTGCATATTAAGCTGCACCGGTACTGAGTGTTTTAACAACCAATGCCGAATGAAATACTTCCTCCATTTGTAAATATAAGTCTTTTTATAGATTTTAATATGGACTACACGGATGTAGACGTAATTTAGAGTGTACATTCACTCATTTTGCTCCGCATGTGGTCCATATTGAAATAGCTAAAAAAATAAATTTAGAAACAGAGGGAGTATTACCTAGGCACCGAAGTAAAATACTCCCTCCATTTTCTAAATATAAGTCTTCTTAGAGATTTTAATATGGACTACATGTGGATGTATGTAGAAGTAGTTTAGAGTGTAGATTCACCGAGTTTGCTCCACATATAGTCCATATCATATGCCACCCTAGTTGACGATCGCCTCAGTGCTCACACAATCACAAGGCCTTTGAGTGTGGTCAATCCTAAGTCGTCTCTCTCCGCATAAGATGAGAAATCTGCTTTCCTTTTTCCCGTGCGAGGTTTTGCCGACCCGTCTATGCGTTGTTATAGATAATTTCTTTCGTGTTAATCTAATTTTACCGAGGTATTCATTTTCAATCCGAGTCTACACCGATACGAAAGAGAGGCAGATCATGCACTATTGATTAATGTTGCACCATTAATAACATTTTTTAAATGGTTAAGAAGTAAAAAACATAATAGTCAGATTCTACATATTTTTAATCGTTCCATATATAATACGGTAAAATTGAAGTTAAAGTTAAAAGATATGACTATTTTGAAAAACATATAATATGGATGCGGGTTACCTGAACCAAATGCCAATGTGTTTTCCGCAAAGAATAAATAGTTTTTCTGGAGTCAGTAAAACATGCACACTGGTTGATTCGAGGAAACAACAGGTTTTTTTTGCAAATAGTGAAACGTTTTCTCTAGAATCACTTAAACGGGGATTGTGGGTTGATTTCAAGAAAAAATAAGGGGGTTTTCTGCAAAACGACACGACGGATGGGCAGAAGCGTTCCCTACTTTATTAGTAGGTATAGATTTAGTGAGACTTGTATACATCAACTCTTTGGTTGTAAGTTTCAGACATGTCATCACTTGTCGTTCCTCATCTATCCTCACGTGCCTCGTCGTTGTAGCCGGCTCACCGATACCAACAACCACTATTGTAACCTATTGTCGAAGCAGCCGACATTGTTGCATCCAGCTCGCTACGAACCATCACTGGCATGATAATTTGCTAGGATCTGAAGTCTCGATTTTGATTATTGTAGGATGGTAATTTGTTTATGTTAGTTTTATCTTTTAAGAAGCAAGCAAATTATAGTTTGTACTAAATGATTGACATTCTACATGTATGCACTACAATATCGGCAGGGCAATAATACCCAATACCTCATTTTAATTCGATGCCCAGGTACTACTTCCTTTGTTTCTAAATATGTCTTTTTAGATATTTCAATATGGACTATATGTGGAGCAAACTCGGTGAATCTACACTCTAAACTACTTCTACATACATCAACATGTAGTCCATATTAAAATCTCTAAGAAGACTTATATTTAGAAAATGGAGGGAGTATTTTAATTCGGTGCCTAGGTAATACTCCCTCTGTTTCTAAATTTATTTTTTAGCTATTTCAATATGGACCACATGCGGAGCAAAATGAGTGAATGTACACTCTAAATTACGTTTACATCCGTGTAGTCCACATTAAAATCTATAAAAAGACTTATATTTAGAAATGGAGGAAGTATTTCATTCGGCATCGGTTGTTAAAATACTCAGTACCGGTGCAGCTTAATATGCAAAATTTGAGCTTTGTATTTTGAAGGAAAAGAAGGCTCGTGTATGTTGCAGTTGCTAAGCAAATGTAAACTTGTTTAGTCTACGCGTGCTATGGAGATGATGTAGATAAGAAACAAATGGACCAGAAGAGATAATGTTTGAAGGAAGATAATATAGGTGATGCGTAGGACCGAGCAGTGGACGTGTGTATGCCCGTGCAAGGCGGCTGCTGCCCAGCTGTTTACAGTAATCCGGATGGATTAAGTCAATTCACAATCTCTTCGAGAAATCCCACACGCGCCCGAGCACAGCCTCCCTCTCAGGCGCCCCTCTCATGCAGCCTACGGGAGCCTGAGCCCTGTGCTTGTCTTAGCTTCTATCCATGGTCTCATCACTCCCCTCACCCTCTCTTTTCTATCTTGAATAGGAAGGAATAGCTCCCCCCACCGCAGCAATGGCGCCGCCTCATGGAGCTTCGAACTACCGCCGTCACACGCCCGACCGACTCTGTAGCAGCAGGACCCCGCCGATGAGTCAGCTACTCTCCGTGCGGTACTGTGCATCGGCCGCCGAACTGCCGCCGTCACACGCCCAACCGACCCTGCATGTCGTCACAACAATGGCCTCGACTGCCTCTCGTCGCCTCCTTCTCTTCGTTCCTCGTCCGGTGGAGATTGGCAGATTTTTAGCAGATTTTTGGGGCACTGCGCAGCGGATGGCCGGACGGGCTGAGGCCCAAGTAGCAATGCTTCAGCCACGTGAGACGGTCTCAGGGCAAGGCCCAAGTAGTAGTGGGACGACAGATCGCGTACTACGAAAATTTTGCGACATGGTTCCCCGAATCGAATTAGTACCACCTCGCGTATATGTGTAAATTCAAACTGAAAGCGTAAATTCACGAGAAAAAACGTGTTGTGGCGGTGAATCCGGAAACTCAATCCGTGCTTTATTATTAGGGAGAGATTAGTATATAGGTGGACCCCTATATCCGTTTGAGCCAGGACACAGGCGATGTTTTCTTTTTGACGGGTGGGACACGGGCCACATAATATAATATACAAAGAAATATCCGATCAAGTAAGAGTCCACCAACATCAAGAAAAGATACTTACTTTAAATCTTAACCGTCAATCTTTATGAATGGGTTCGAAAAACCGCCACACGTGTGGCATGGACAGGAACCTGCCCGCACGCCTCGTGTGGCATGGACGGGAACCGGCCCGCACGACCACGTCCGCACGCACAAAAGCATGGCCCGCACGTCCGGTGTGTGGCAACCCCGCCCGCACTGCCCCGTCCGGGCCAGACGACCCGCTGCCCGCACGACCCAGCCGTTCCCGGCCTCCGATCCATACCCTCTCTTGTCTGCCGCCATCGTCCCCCACCTCTTGAACCCTGACCTCCGTCGCCGACCATCTCTGGTTGCCATGGCAACCAGGGCAGATCCGTAGGGCGCTCCCATCGCAAACCACACCCCAACCCTCCCCACCCCAGCCCCCACTCCAACCCAGCCCTCCAGAGACGATCATCTAAAACCAGGTGAAATCTCCCGATCTCATCCTTCTCATCCTTAAGGCTCAAAATCTCCCGATCTTGTACTGGGTCCATGCTATAGGGGTAGAACACTGCACGGTTCAGTGTATATTCGCGATTGCCAGGCAGAATACACCAGATCTGCCATGTACTACGTTTGAGATTAACTTAAGTTCATAGTTTAATTGACGTAAGTAGTTGGGTATGAAATGGATGAGTAGGAATCCCTAAAAAAGGGCAGGAAGGACAATTTTTGGAATGAAGGGGTGGGAGAAATTAATTGCCACTTGTGTATAACGACAGTTGCCACCTTTCGTTGTCAGTAGCTGCCACCTATTTTGACCTGTTGCTTGCCATCCCTATCTTTTATGTGCAAGCAATAGAAGAATACAATTCTTGTGGATTGTTGATGCCTTCTTGTTCATCCAGTGATTGAGAACACATCGGGAAGAAGCGAGACACGGAAAGAATGAATCACGAAGATGGCGCTGATGCTTGGGGTTCTCAAAGGCCAGAAACGCCCCCTTGGCATGCATCAGAGTATAGTCAACTCATCTCTGTAGGGCCGTTGCTGCCACTACTAGAACAGTATGCAGGCGTAGGTATGATGCGTGATAACAAAAGAGGAGAACCGTTGCCATCTTCGCAACGATGAAGATGATATTCTACTTATGTCACACACTATCATTTTTTTGCAGGTTCTTATGACCAAAACACTCTTAGGGGGACCCCGTGGCAAGTTCAGTCACAAGGCGCTAACACTGACAAATGTACGGGCAGCCAACTTCAACTAGCTAGTATGGCTAATCAAGGTAATGCAAAATGAAAAAAGAGCACATACTGCTGTGGACATGAAAAATGAACATGCAAAAAAACTGGCAAAAGGAAAAAAACTGAACCACAAAAAACAGTGCTACATTTGTTATTTGTAGTTATTTGTAGGCAAAACAATAGTTTCCATGTATGTTGAACAGTAGCTGCCATGACTGGATAGCTACAGCTGCCATACATGTCCACGCGCAGACTCACGGCTTGCTGTTTGAAATGAT
The DNA here is from genome assembly GCF_018294505.1 of Triticum aestivum. Taxonomy (NCBI): domain Eukaryota; kingdom Viridiplantae; phylum Streptophyta; class Magnoliopsida; order Poales; family Poaceae; genus Triticum; species Triticum aestivum. The sequence goes on from NC_057812.1 coordinate 64,781,848, forward strand.
GTCATGCCAAATCACTCGAAGATGGTGTGATCCGTTGCGATACACATGTTTCCAAACAAAAATCTTACTCTCATACCTGTTTTTTCTATTACAGGGCCTACAACTACACTGAACAGCAGTGTGGGGACATCTACTGCGGGGAGCTCTGAGCGCATGGAAGACGCGTTCCACCAGCCAGCAGACAATCATGCCGCAAACAATTTCGAGTCAGAGTCGGGAATGACAATCATTTCAGCAATGCCGACAAGCACCCCTTTGAACACAAGCACTGGCAACACTCAAGTAGATGGAACTGCCCCGATACTGAAGTGAATGATGAAACTGACGATGACGCACAAGGGGATAATGGTGGGCAATCAGAGATCGTGGTACCTCAGCCACCGTACATTGGGCAGAGATTTGAATCGTTCGAAGAAGCAAAGGAATACTACCAGACATATGCAAAGTTCCATGGATTTGCGGTCAACACCGAGTACCATAGGAAAATTAAGAAAACTAACGAGTACAACAGAGGTGAGATGAGGTGCCACAAGGCACGGAGGAACAAGAAGGGGAAAGGTGTTGCGCCTGTCGTTCCGGAACGAAAGAGAGGTATCATTCTCAAGACTGAGTGCCCTGTCCGGTGTAAGCTAAACGTAGATGGAGCACAGTGGGTGGTCAATGAATATTTTGACGAGCACAACCACCAACTCATAAAGAAGTTCGACCTGGTAAAATTTCTGACCGCCCACAGAGGGTTCACCCCCGTCGAAAGGCAATTCGTAAAGCTGCTACATGATTGTAACGTCGGTCCATCAAGAATGGTACAGATGCTATCTCTCATCCACAGCAAAAAGGGGACTCTGAGTAGCATGCCGTACATACCAGCTGACGTCACAAACCTACAGGCCAAGTACCGTAGAGAGAGCAAGTTGGCAGACATAGAGGCCACAATGGCCTACTTCGATGAGAAAGCGAAGGAAGATCCAGATTTCTTCTACATGATAAGGTTGGACGATGAGGACCGTGTCAAGAACATGTATTGGGTGGATGGTGCTGCAAGGAGAGCCTACAAACATTTCCGAGATAGCATTTCATTTGACGCAACGTACCTCACCAATATGTACAAGATGCCATGCGCTCCGTTCATAGGAATAAATAACCACAATCAGTCGTTGCAGTTCGGCTGCGGGCTCGTCCGGAACGAAGACACGGATGGGTACGTTTGGTTGTTCAAGACCTTCTTGGAGTGCATGGATGGACTTGCTCCGATGAACATAATAACATACCAAAATTTCAGCATGCGTGCAGGCATAGAGGAGGTCTTTCCGTTGGCAGTGCACAGGCACTGCAGGTGGCACATTATAAAGAAGGCTGAGGAGACGCTAGGACCGTTCTTTGCTGACCGTCCAGAGCTGCACAAGGCATTCGAGCTGTGCGTGGACCACAGCTTGACGGTGGAGGAGTTTGAAAGGAGCTGGATGGCCATGACTGAAACACATCAAGTCCAAGACAATGAGACTCTTGTTAGCCTGTGGGAGAAGCAAATGTACTGGGTGCCGGCCTACTTCATGCAGTGCTTCTTCCCCTTTCTGCAGACTACGCAACGCAGCGAGGGGTTCAATGTTGTTTTGAAGCGGTACGTCAGCCCTAGCAACTCATTGCTACAGTTTGCCAAGCAGTACATAGCTTTGCAACACAAAATTTTGGGATCTGCGCTACAGCAAGAAGCGACAACGGCACTAAAGTAGCCTAAATTGCTAACGTATTTACCGATGGAGAGGCAAATGAGCAAGATATACACCAACAAGATCTTTAACAAGTAAGTCAGTTGCGTTACAGTCTTATTTGCAGAAAAAGCACCAAGTCAGTAGGTGCCTTATAGAGTGCAATGCAGTTGCCATGATATGCAGTTGCCATGTTTAATGAAATACTATTTGCCATGCTTACTCCGCTGCATGTTGCCATGTTCAATGAAAATTCTGTTTTGCCATGCTTGCCCGGGTGCATTTTCCTTGTTGAATGAAGTGCAGTTGCCATGTTTAATGCACTGTGCTTCAATTGGGGCATGTTGGCATGCAAATGCCAATGTCAACTGGAAAAAATGTTATATTGGCGACACATATGCTGAAATGCAGTTGCCATGTTTAATAAAATGCATCTGCCATGTTTGTTGAAATGCAATTGCCATGTTTACTGAACTATAGATGCCATGTTTAAATAAAAGGGAAGTTGCCATGTTTTATGCAATGTGCTTCCATTGGAGAATGTTGGTGTGGAAAAATGACGATGTCCAGTTGAAAATGTACTACAGTTGCCATGTCTAGTGTACTACAGTTGCCATGTCTAGTGTACTGCATTTGCCATGTCTAGTGTACTGCATTTGCCATGTTCAACATACTATGTTTGCCATGTTCAATGAACTATGTTTGCCATGTTCAAACAAAATGTATTTCTATTTCCATGACAACATAAGGTGGTACAAGAAAAGAGTGCACGATAGTTTAAGAGAAAACACACAAAACTTGCAGATTCCAGGAAGAAATAAAGCGTGCCAGCATGTTCACGGCTTTCCAGGTGGACGAACATATGTTCAAGGTGTGTTCTATTTTGGGCATGTCAGATTTAGAACCTGAAGACCCGGACAAAGGAAGGAACTACTTCGTCAAAGCCTCGATAGGCGAAGGCGAGTACTACTGCCAATGCTGCAAGTTCAAACGGGACGGCATTGTGTGCTGTCACATTGTAGGATCGAAAGTATGTCTAGAGGGGGGTGATTAGACTACTTGACCAAATAAAAACTTAACCTTTTCCCAATTTTAGTTCTTGGCAGATTTTAGCTAATTTAGGACAAGTCAAACAATCATCACACAATTCAAGCAAGCATGCAAAGAGTATATAGGCAGCGGAAAGTAAAGCATGCAACTTGCAAGAATGTAAAGGGAAGGGTTTGGAGAATTCAAACGCAATTGGAGACACGGATGTTTTTCCCGTGGTTCGGATAGGTGGCGCTATCCTACATCCACGTTGATGGAGACTTCAACCCACAAAGGGTAACGGTTGCGCGAGTCCACACAGGGCTCCACCCAAGGGTAACGGTTGCATGAGTCCACATAGGGCTCCACCCACGAAGGGTCTATTGGAAATATGCCCTAGAGGCAATAATAAAAGCATTATTATTATATTTCCTTGTTCATGATAATTGTCTTTATTCATGATATAATTGTGTTATCCGGAAATCGTAATACATGTGTGAATAACAGACACCAACATGTCCCTAGTGAGCCTCTAGTTGACTAGCTCGTTGATCAACAGATAGTCATGGTTTCCTGACTATGGACACTGGATGTCATTGATAACGAGATCACATCATTAGGAGAATGATGTGATGGACAAGACCCAATCCTAAACATAGCACAAGATCGTATAGTTCGTTTGCTAGAGTTTTCCAATGTCAAGTATCTTTTCCTTAGACCATGAGATCGTGTGACTCCCGGATACCGTAGGAGTGCTTTGGGTATGCCAAACGTCACAACGTAACTGGGTGACTATAAAGGTAGACTACGGGTATCTCCGAAAGTGTCTGTTGGGTGACATGGATCAAGACTGGGATTTGTCACTCCGTATGACGGAGAGGTATCACTGGGCCCACTCGGTAATGCATCATCATAATGAGCTCAGAGTGACCAAGTGTCTGGTCACGGGATCATGCATTACGGTACGAGTAAAGTGACTTGCCGGTAACGAGATTGAATGAGGTATTGGGATACCGACGATCGGATCTCGGGCAAGTAACATATCGATAGACAAAGGGAATAGCGTACGGGGTTGATTGAATCCTCGACATAGTGGTTCATCCGATGAGATCATCGTGGAGCATGTGGGAGCCAACATGGGTATCCAGATCCCGCTGTTGGTTATTGACCGGAGAGTCGTCTCGGTCATGTCTGCTTGTCTCCCGAACCCGTAGGGTCTACACACTTAAGGTTCAGTTACGCTAGGGTTGTAGGGACATGTATATGCAGTAACCCGAATGTTGTTCGGAGTCCCGGATGAGATCCCGGACGTCACGAGGAGTTCCGGAATGGTCCGGAGGTAAAGATTTATATATGGGAAGTCCTGTTTCGGGCATCGGGACAAGTTTCGGGGTTATCGGTATTGTACCGGGACCACCGGAAGGGTCCCGGGGGTCCACCGGGTGGGTCCACCTATCCCAGGGGGCCACATGGGCTGTAAGGGGGTGCGCCTTGGCCTAATGGGCCAAGGGCACCAGCCCCACATAGGCCCATGCGCCTAGGGTTAAGAGGGGAAGAGTCCTAGGAGGGGAAGGCACCTCCTAGGTGCCTTGGGGGGGGAGGGAAACCCCCCTTGGCCGCCGGGCCCCCTAGGAGATTGGATCTCCTAGGGCCGGCCACCCCCTTTGGCACCCCTATATATAGTGGGGGAGAGGAGGGACTTCATACCTGAACGCCTTGGCCTTTGGTTGCCTCCTTCTCCCTCCCCAACACCTCCTCCTCCTCCATAGTGCTTAGCGAAGCTCTGCCGGAGTACTGCAGCTCCATCAACACCACGCCGTCGTGCTGCTGCTGGTGCCATCTCCCTCAACCTCTCCTCCCTCCCTTGCTGGATCAAGAAGGAGGAGACGTGGCTGTTCCGTACGTGTGTTGAACGCGGAGGTGCCGTCCGTTCGGCGCTGGTCATCGGTGATTTGGATCACGTCGAGTACGACTACATCATCACCGTTCTTTTGAACGCTTCCGCTCGCGATCTACAAAGGTATGTAGATGCATCTAATCACTCGTTGCTAGATGAACTCCTAGATGATCTTGGTGAAACGAGTAGGAAAATTTTTGTTTTCTGCAACGTTCTCCAACAGTGGCATCATGAGCTAGGTCTATGCGTAGTTCTTCTTGCGCGAGTAGAACACAATTTGTTGTGGGCGTAGATTTGTCAACTTTCTTGCCGTTACTAGTCCTTTCTTGCTTCAGCGGTATTGTGGGATGAAGCGGCCCGGACAAACCTTACACGTACGCTTACGTGAGACCGGTTCCACCGACTAACATGCACTAGTTGCATAAGGTGGCTGGCGGGTGTCTGTCTCTCCCACTTTAGTTGGAGCGGAATCGATGAACAGGGTCCTTATGAAGGGTAAATAGAAGTTGACAAATCACGTTGTGGCTTTAACGTAGGTAAGAAAACGTTCTTGCTAGAACCCTAATTCAGCCACGTAAAACTTGCAACAACAATTAGAGGACGTCTAACTTGTTTTTGCAGCAAGTGGTTTGTGATATGATATGGCCAAAGTTGTGATGAATGATGAATGATCTATATGTGATGTATGAGATGTTCATGCTATTGTAATAGGAATCACGACTTGCATGTCGATGAGTATGACAACCGGCAGGAGCCATAGGAGTTGTCTTTATTCTTTTATATGACCTGTGTGTCATCAAGAAACGCCATGTAAATTACTTTACTTTATTGCTAAACGCGTTAGTCATAGAAGTAGAAGTAGTCGTTGGCGTGACAACTTCATGAAGACACGATGATGGAGATCACGATGATGGAGATCATGGTGTCAAGCCGGTGACAAGATGATCATGGAGCCCCAAGATGGAGATCAAAGGAGCTGTGTGATATTGGCCATATCATGTCACGTTTATTATTTGATTGCATGTGATGTTTATCATGTTTTGCATCTTGTTTACTTAGAACGACGGTAGTAAATAAGATGATCCCTCATACTAATTTCAAGAAGTGTTCCCCCTAACTGTGCACCATTGCGACAGTTCGCTGTTTCAAAACATCACGTGATGATCGGGTGTTTTATTCAGACGTTCACATACAACGGGTGTAAGACAGATTTACACACGCAAACACTTAGGTTGACTTGACGAGCCTAGCATGTACAGACATGGCCTCGGAACACAGAAGACCGAAAGGTCGAGCATGAGTCGTATAGAAGATACGATCAACATGAAGATGTTCACCGATGTTGACTAGTCCGTCTCACGTGATGATCGGACACGGTCTAGTTTAACTCGGATCATGTAATACTTAGATGACTAGAGGGATGTCTAATCTAAGTGGGAGTTCACTAATAATTTGATTAGTAGAACTTAATTATCATGAACTTAGTCTAAAAAACTTTGCAATATGTCTTGTAGATCAAATGGCCAACGTAGTCCTCAACTTCAACGCGTTCCTAGAGAAAACTAAGGTGAAAGACGATGGCAGCAACTATACGGACTGGGTCCGGAACCTGAGGATCATCCTCATAGCTGCCAAGAAAGATTATGTCCTACAAGCACCGCTTGGTGACGCACCCGTTCTCCCTGCGGAACAAGACGTTATGAACGCTTGGCAGGCACGTTGCGATGACTACTCCCTCGTTCAGTGCGGCATGCTTTACAGCCTAGAGCCGGGGCTCCAAAAGCGTTTTGAGAGACATGGAGCGTATGAGATGTTCGAAGAGCTGAAAATGGTTTTCCAAGCTCATGCCCGGGTCGAGAGATATGAAGTCTCCGACAAATTCTTCAGCTGTAAGATGGAGGAAAACAGTTCTGTCAGTGAACACATACTCACTATGTCTGGGTTGCATAACCGCTTGTCTCAGCTGGGAGTTAATCTCCCGGATGATGCGGTCATTGACAGAATCCTCCAGTCGCTTCCACCAAGCTACAAGAGCTTTGTGATGAACTTCAATATGCAGGGGATGGAAAAGACCATTCCTGAAGTATTTGCTATGCTGAAATCAGCAGAGGTAGAAGTCAGGAAGGAACATCAAGTGTTGATGGTCAATAAAACCACTAAGTTCAAGAAAGGCAAGGGTAAAAAGAACTTCAAGAAGGACGGCAAGGAGGTTGCCGCACCCGGCAAGCAAGCTGCCGGGAAGAAGCCAAAGAATGGACCCAAGCCCGAGACTGAGTGCTTTTATTGCAAGGGAAGTGGTCACTGGAAGCGGAACTGCCCTAAGTACTTAGCGGATAAGAAGGCCGGCAAAACAAAAGGTATATGTGATATACATGTAATTGATGTGTACCTTACTAGTGCCCGTAGTAGCTCCTGGGTATTTGATACCGGTGCAGTTGCTCACATTTGTAACTCAAAGCAGGGGCTGCGGAATAAACGGAAACTGGCAAAGGACGAGGTGACGATGCGCGTCAGGAATGGTTCCAAGGTCAATGTGATCGCCGTCGGCACGCTACCTCTGCATCTCCCTTCGGGATTAGTTTTAAACCTTAATAATTGTTATTTAGTGCCAGCTTTGAGCATGAACATTGTATCGGGATCTCGTTTAATTCGAGATGGCTACTCTTTTAAATCTGAGAATAATGGTTGTTCCATTTTTATGAGAGATATGTTTTATGGTCATGCTCCTATGGTGAATGGTTTATTCCTTATGAATCTCGAACGTGATGCTACACATATTCATAATGTGAGTACCAAAAGAAGTAAGGTTAATAATGATAGTCCCACATACCTGTGGCACTGCCGCCTTGGTCACATAGGTGTCAAACGCATGAAGAAGCTCCATGCTGATGGACTTTTAGAGTCTCTTGATTATGAATCATTTGACACGTGCGAACCATGCCTTATGGGTAAAATGACCAAGACTCCGTTCTCAGGAACAATGGAGCGAGCAACCGACTTATTGGAAATCATACATACCGATGTGTGCGGTCCAATGAGTGTTGAGGCTCGCGGTGGCTATCGTTATGTTCTCACCCTCACTGATGATTTAAGTAGGTATGGGTATATCTACTTAATGAAACACAAGTCTGAAACCTTTGAAAAGTTCAAGGAATTTCAGAGTGAGGTTGAAAATCAACGTGACAGGAAAATCAAGTTTCTGCGATCAGATCGTGGAGGAGAATACTTGAGTCATGAGTTTGGGGCACACTTAAGAAAATGTGGAATAGTTTCACAACTCACGCCGCCTGGAACACCTCAGCGTAATGGTGTGTCCGAACGTCGTAATCGCACTCTGTTAGATATGGTGCGATCTATGATGTCTCTTACCGATTTACCGCTTTCTTTTTGGGGCTATGCTTTAGAGACTGCCGCATTCACTTTAAATAGGGCTCCGTCGAAATCCGTTGAGACGACACCGTATGAATTATGGTTTGGGAAGAAACCTAAGCTGTCGTTTCTAAAAGTTTGGGGATGTGATGCTTATGTCAAGAAACTTCAACCTGAAAAGCTCGAACCCAAATCGGAAAAATGCGTCTTCATAGGGTACCCAAAAGAAACTATTGGGTACACCTTCTACCTCAGATCCGAAGGCAAGATCTTTGTTGCCAAGAATGGGTCCTTTCTGGAGAAAGAGTTTCTCTCGAAAGAAGTAAGTGGGAGGAAAGTAGAGCTTGATGAAGTATTACCTCTTGAACCGGAAAATGGCGCAACTCAAGAAAATGTTCCTGAGGTGCCTGCACCGACTAGAGAGGAAGTTAATGATAATGATCAAGATACTTCTAATCAAGCTCCTACTGAAATTTGAAGGTCCACAAGGACACGTTCCGCACCAGAGTGGTACGGCAACCCTGTCTTGGAAATCATGTTGTTAGACAACGGTGAACCTTCGAACTATGAAGAAGCAATGGCGGGACCAGATTCCGACAAATGGCTAGAAGCCATGAAATCCGAGATAGGATCCATGTATGAAAACGAAGTATGGACTTTGACTGACTTGCCCGTTGAACGGCGAGCCATAGAAAATAAATGGATCTTTAAGAAGAAGACAGACGCGGATGGTAATGTGACCATCTATAAAGCTCGGCTTGTCGCTAAGGGTTATCGACAAGTTCAAGGGGTTGACTACGATGAGACTTTCTCACCGGTAGCGAAGCTGAAGTCCGTCCGAATCATGTTAGCAATTGCCGCATTCTATGATTACGAAATATGGCAAATGGACGTCAAAACGGCATTCCTTAATGGTTTCCTTAAGGAAGAATTGTATATGATGCAGCCGGAAGGTTTTGTCGATCCTAAAAATGCTGACAAAGTGTGCAAGCTCCAACGCTCGATTTATGGGCTGGTGCAAGCATCTCGGAGTTGGAACATTCGCTTTGATGAGATGATCAAAGCGTTTGGGTTTACACAGACTTATGGAGAAGCCTGCGTTTACAAGAAAGTGAGTGGGAGCTCTGTAGCATTTCTCATATTATATGTAGATGACATACTTTTGATGGGAAATGATATAGAACTCTTGGACAGCATCAAGGCCTACTTGAATAAAAGTTTTTCAATGAAGGACCTTGGAGAAGCTGCTTATATATTAGGCATCAAAATCTATAGAGATAGATCAAGACGCCTCATAGGTCTTTCACAAAGCACATACCTTGATAAGATATTGAAGAAGTTCAATATGGATCAATCCAAGAAGGGGTTCTTGCCTGTGTTACAAGGTGTGAAATTGAGCTCAGCTCAATGTCCGACCACGGCAGAAGATATAGAAGAGATGAGCGTCATCCCCTATGCCTCAGCCATAGGTTCTATTATGTATGCCATGCTGTGTACCAGACCTGATGTTAACCTTGCCGTCAGTTTGGTAGGAAGGTACCAAAGTAATCCCGGCAAGGAACACTGGACAGCGGTCAAGAATATCCTGAAGTACCTGAAAAGGACTAAGGAAATGTTTCTCGTTTATGGAGGTGACGAAGAGCTCGTCGTAAAGGGTTACGTCGACGCTAGCTTCGACACAGATCTGGATGACTCTAAGTCACAAACCGGATACGTGTATATTTTGAATGGTGGGGCAGTAAGCTGGTGCAGTTGCAAGCAAAGCGTCGTGGCGGGATCTACATGTGAAGCGGAGTACATGGCAGCCTCGGAGGCAGCACATGAAGCAATATGGGTGAAGGAGTTCATCACCGACCTAGGAGTCATACCCAATGCGTCGGGGCCGATCAAGCTCTTCTGTGACAACACTGGAGCTATTGCACTTGCCAAGGAGCCCAGGTTTCACAAGAAGACAAGGCACATCAAGCGCCGCTTCAACTCCATTCGTGAAAATGTTCAAGATGGAGACATAGAGATTTGTAAAGTACATACGGACCTGAATGTAGCGGATCCGTTGACTAAACCTCTCCCTAGAGCAAAACATGATCAACACCAGAATTCCATGGGTGTTCAATTCATCACAATGTAACTAGATTATTGACTCTAGTGCAAGTGGGAGACTGTTGGAAATATGCCCTAGAGGCAATAATAAAAGCATTATTATTATATTTCCTTGTTCATGATAATTGTCTTTATTCATGCTATAATTGTGTTATCCGGAAATCGTAATACATGTGTGAATAACAGACACCAACATGTCCCTAGTGAGCCTCTAGTTGACTAGCTCGTTGATCAACAGATAGTCATGGTTTCCTGACTATGGACACTGGATGTCATTGATAACGAGATCACATCATTAGGAGAATGATGTGATGGACAAGACCCAATCCTAAACATAGCACAAGATCGTATAGTTCGTTTGCTAGAGTTTTCCAATGTCAAGTATCTTTTCCTTAGACCATGAGATCGTGTGACTCCCGGATACCGTAGGAGTGCTTTGGGTATGCCAAACGTCACAACGTAACTGGGTGACTATAAAGGTAGACTACGGGTATCTCCGAAAGTGTCTGTTGGGTGACATGGATCAAGACTGGGATTTGTCACTCCGTATGACGGAGAGGTATCACTGGGCCCACTCGGTAATGCATCATCATAATGAGCTCAGAGTGACCAAGTGTCTGGTCACGGGATCATGCATTACGGTACGAGTAAAGTGACTTGCCGGTAACGAGATTGAACGAGGTATTGGGATACCGACGATCGGATCTCGGGCAAGTAACATATCGATAGACAAAGGGAATAGCGTACGGGGTTGATTGAATCCTCGACATAGTGGTTCATCCGATGAGATCATCGTGGAGCATGTGGGAGACAACATGGGTATCCAGATCCCGCTGTTGGTTATTGACCGGAGAGTCGTCTCGGTAATGTCTGCTTGTCTCCCGAACCCGTAGGGTCTACACACTTAAGGTTCAGTTACGCTAGGGTTGTAGGGACATGTATATGCAGTAACCCGAATGTTGTTCGGAGTCCCGGATGAGATCCCGGACGTCACGAGGAGTTCCGGAATGGTCCGGAGGTAAAGATTTATATATGGGAAGTCCTGTTTCGGGCATCGGGACAAGTTTCGGGGTTATCGGTATTGTACCGGGACCACCGGAAGGGTCCCGGGGGTCCACCGGGTGGGTCCACCTGTCCCAGGGGGCCACATGGGATGTAAGGGGGTGCGCCTTGGCCTAATGGGCCAAGGGCACCAGCCCCACATAGGCCCATGCGCCTAGGGTTAAGAGGGGAAGAGTCCTAGGAGGGGAAGGCACCTCCTAGGTGCCTTGGGGGGGAGGGAAACCCCCCTTGGCCGCCGCGCCCCCTAGGAGATTGGATCTCCTAGGGCCGGCCACCCCCTTTGGCACCCCTATATATAGTGGGGGAGAGGAGGGACTTCATACCTGAACGCCTTGGCCTTTGGTTGCCTCCTTCTCCCTCCCCAACACCTCCTCCTCCTCCATAGTGCTTAGCGAAGCTCTGCCGGAGTACTGCAGCTCCATCAACACCACGCCGTCGTGCTGCTGCTGGTGCCATCTCCCTCAACCTCTCCTCCCTCCCTTGCTGGATCAAGAAGGAGGAGACGTGGCTGTTCCGTACGTGTTTCGAACGCGGAGGTGCCGTCCGTTCGGCGCTGGTCATCGGTGATTTGGATCACGTCGAGTACGACTACATCATCACCGTTCTTTTGAACGCTTCCGCTCGCGATCTACAAAGGTATGTAGATGCATCTAATCACTCGTTGCTAGATGAACTCCTAGATGATCTTGGTGAAACGAGTAGGAAAATTTTTGTTTTCTGCAACGTTCTCCAACAGGGTCCACGAAGAAGCAACCACCCACAAAGGGTCCACGAAGAAGCAACCTTGTCTATCCCACCATGGCCATCGCCCACACAGGACTTGCCTCACTAGCGGTAGATCTTCACGAAGTAGGCGATCTCCTTTCCCTTACAAACTCCTTGGTTCAACTCCACAATCTTGTCGGAGGCTCCCAAGTGACACCTAGCCAATCTAGGAGACACCACTCTCCAAGAAGTAACAAATGGTGTGTAGGTAATGAACTCCTTGCTCTTGTGCTTCAAATGATAGTCCCCCCAACACTCAACTCTCTCTCATAGGATTTGGATTTGGTGGAAAGAAGATTTGAGTGGAAAGCAACTTGGGAAGGCTAGAGATCAAGATTCATATGGTAGGAATGGAATGTCTTGGTCTCAACACATGAGTAGGTGGTTCTCTCTCAGAACATATGAGTTGGAATGGTGTGTGTGTTCTGATGGCTCTCTCATCGAATGAGAAGGAGGTGGAGGGGTATATATAGCCTCCACACAAAATCCAACCGTTACACAGTTTTCCAATCTCGGTGGGACCGAATCAATAAATTCGGTCAGACCGAAAATGTAAACCTAGTGACCGTTAGAGATTTTCGGTGGGACTGATATGCAACTCGGTAGGACCGATATGGTTAGGGTTTGGGCATAACGTAATCTCGGTGAGACCGATTACACAAACTCGGTGAGACCGAATTTGGTAATTAGCTAACCAGAGAGTTGGTCAGGCAAACTCGGTGGGACCGATTTGCTCTTTCGGTGAGAGCGAGTGGAACTCGGTGAGACCGAAAAGTTACAAAGGGGAAACACTGAGTTTACATTGCAATCTCGGTGGGACCGATTCGCTCTTTCGGTGAGACCGAAAAGTTATGAAAGGGAAACAGAGAGTTTGCAACCCCATCTCGGTGAGATCGAGATCCCAATCGGTAGGACCGAATTGCTAGGGTTTGGCAGTGGCTAATGACAAGTGAAACTCGGTGGCGCCGGATAGGAAGAATCAGTAGGACCGAGTTTGGCTTAGGGTTTAGGTAATATGTGGATATGGGAAAGTAGTTGAGGGTTTTGGAGCATATCACTAAGCACATGAAGCAAGAGGCTCATTAAGCAACACCTCATCCCTCCTTGGTAGTATTGGCTTTTCCTAAAGACTCAATGTGATCTTGGATCACTAAAATATAAAATGAAGAGTCTTGAGCTTTTGAGCTTGAGCCAATCCTTTGTCCTTAGCATTTTGAGGGTTCCACTTTCACATCCATGCCATGCCAATCATTGAGCTTTCCTGAAATAATCATCTTGGAATAGCATTAGCTCAATGAGCTATATGTTGTTATGAATTACCAAAACCACCTAGGGATAGTTGCACTTTCAATCTCCCCCTTTTTGGTAATTGATGACAACATATAGATCAAAGCTTCGACAAATGATAATAAGCATGAAATATATCGTCGCTTTGAGAAGTATGTGATAAGTAAGAGCTCCCCCTAAATTTGTGTATATTTAAAATTTGCTTTGGACTGCAAATGCACAAAGAGTTAGAGTCATGGGTTACTCTTCCATGTCACATACATCTTGGTGGAGCGCTCAAAATGATAAGAATGAAATACATGCACTCATCACCAAGAAAAGTGAATGATCACACAAGATAGATAGGATAATAGTATTAAGCAAGCATTAAGTGTAGCTTATGATCAAACACATGATCATCAATGTCTCACAAATAATGACGTAGTATCTCAAGCACTCAAAAGCAAACAAGTTTGAAAAACCACCAAATAAAGCAAGAGAGAAAAACAACACTCTCTCTCTCGAAGCCTATGATCTATACATCTTCTCCCCCTTTGGCAACAAGTTACCAAAAAGTTCCTAGAAAATGCATAGTGCTAAATCGACGCTCAGGCTTGATCTTCTGGTGGTGGTGGAGTCCGGATCACTCCAAGGATGAAGGCTTCTGTAGATGCTGAAGTAGACACTGGAGTTGGAGCTGAAGTAGACGCTGGAGCTGAGGCTGTAGCTGGTGCTGAAGTGGTGGCTCTGCTGTCAGCAACTGGCACGGTAGATGACCTCGGGCCTCGTGGCACGCTGGAAAAGGCATGAGTGGTAGTCCTGCCTCTCATCTCCTGCATGTCCTCCTGGAGTTGCTCCACTGCAGACTGAACTTCCATTACTTTGACATCCAAGTCATAGAACTTCTGTTCCATGATTCTCTCTAGGCTCTGCTGATTCTGAGTGAGGGTGGCCAGACTTTGCTCAATCCTCAGCGTGGATGCAATCAAGTAACCAAGCTGCTCTTGTTTAGTCTTCAAGAAATACTCAGATGCCTCCTCTTGAGTAGGCATCTTGGCAGCTTTCTCCTTCCTCGCCTTCTCCTTCTTTGCATATGCTTGGGCAGATGATGGCTCGTTCTCAGTCATGACAACTTGATTGTCCTCGAAATCTGGACGGATGGGCAGGTGTTCCTTGTCCAATAGATATATGCCCGTGCCCATCTTGGAGTTGATGAGCTCCTGAATTTGAGGGGCATATCCGCAGCTCCTCTTCTGATCTGCTGCAGTCCTCTTGATAGTTTCCACTATAAGGCTCATCACCTTGAACTTCTGAGGCACATCAAACACATGTAGCAAGTTGATAGCGTGGCCTCTGATCATCTTGTGATCTCCATACTTGGGTAATAAGGTGTGCCTTAGTATCCAATTGATCGTAGGCAGTCCTGACAGAAGGTAATGCACAGACCCAAATTTGAAGGTGTCAAGAGCTTCATTGGGAATTTCCTTGTACATATTGGACATGGAGTTATGGTCCATCTTCTTCTTGGCATAGATATCCAAGTCATCATCTTGCTCCTCTGGGGCATTAATCAACTTCGCCCATTCCTCAACAGTGGATTGGTACCTCGTACCTTCAGACATCCATGTGATCCTCCCATCTGGATAAAAGTGTGACGTGGAGTAGAACTGAATGATAAGCTCCTCGTTCCACTTTGTGAGCTTCTGCCCAACAAAGTCAGCTACTCCACAAGCTATGAAGCTGTCTTGCACTCCAGGATAGTGCTCCTCGTTTTCCTTGATATATTCCCAGTCGACCCATCTCATATCACATACAATGGGCTTCTTATCTAGCAGCACAGTCTCATAGAAATCTTGCTGCTCCTTGGTGTGAAATCTGTAGTCCACTGCTGTCCTTCTCCCTGAAGCATATGGGTCTGCTTCTCTCCATTTCCTCAGCCCTGAATCTCTCCTGAGCTTCATGTCCTCAGCCACAGGATGAGCATCGTTGTGGTCTGGGATCTTGGGCTTTAGCTTTCTCAGGACATTCTCTTCCTCTTCTTCAGCAACAGTCTCAGGCACTGGGGCCTTGTTCTTCTCAGCTGCAGGAATGCTCCTTGTATTTCTCTTAGGCTTTGGCTTTGGAGCTGACTTGGCCTTGGAAGCAGCTCCCCCTGATTCTATGGCATCTCCCATTAGCTTGGGTGCCTTGGGCGCTGGTGCAGCTACCTCTTCTTCCTCTTCTTCTTCCATGATGGAAGCTTTGCCAAGCACTCTAGCCACAGTCTTCTTCACCCTTTCCTTCCTTTTCTTGCCCTCAACTGCAACTGGCTCTATGGGCTTCTCAGTTGACATTCTGGCCTTTGACATTGGCTGCCTGCCTGCTTGCCTTTTGATTTTCAGACCTGGCTTAGTGCCTTGAGCTGGCTCAACTCTCTTGGAAGTGGCCTCTTCCTCTGCCACATAGTCCTCATCTTCGGAATCTGAAGTCCTCTTCTTCCTTTGTCTCGTGGCAGCCTTTGGCAAAATACTAGGAGTGCTCCTACTGCCTTCATCAGATGAACTGGAGGGACTAGTGCCCTCACTCATCACCACTTGCTGCTCTGACATATTTTGGCTATCACTTTGATCAGACATGCTGCAAACTGACTGCTGACCTTGTGAATAGATTATAGATGAGGTAGAATAGATGAGCATCACAAAATGCAGAGATTTTTGCAAAATAATGATCCAAAAACTTAGTTTTAGTTTCCCACTGAAATCATCTCGGATCTACCGATTTTCAAACTCGGTGATACCGAAGCAGTTTTGGAACCTAAACTAGTGAACTCGGTAGGACCGAGTCACAGTTCGGTGGCACCGAGACTGCTAGGGTTTCACTGAGTTCAAAAATCGGTCACACCGATAAGTAATTCTCGGTCAGACCGAGTCTCACTTGTGCAATGGCATAAGCCAAATCGCTGGGACCGAGTTTTTCAACTCGGTGGGTCCGAGATAGTTTCGGCGGTAACCTAAACCTAGAATTTTTGAATCAAACCTAATCTATGAGCGTTTTGACTGGATAGGAGTGTTTCAATCGTGGCTAGAATCAATATGATCACAATGTGCTAGGAATCAGATTGGGGAATAGCACAAAGATCAAGTCCATACCCTAGTTCGGCGGGGACTTGCTACGGCGGCAACGGCGGGGCAGAATTCCCATTGACGGCGACGGAGACCAGCGACTGGAGGCTGTTGGCGGCAAGAAGACGATCCGGAGACCACAAGGGCAGAGCAGGCTATTGCGCGGGCGAAGGGGTTTGGAGAAATTTCCAAAAAATTTCCCGTGACTATATATAGCCCGACCCTGTCGGTTTGACCGAGTGGAACAACTCGGTGGCACCGAGATTCATAACTGCAAGCAGTTACTGAAACCCGGTGTGACCGAAATGTTCAAATCGGTTGCACCGAGATCGAAAACCTAGATCAGCTTAATGATCTCGGTAGGACCGAAGGTGGAGTATCGGTCAGACCGAGAATCATAAAGAGGTTTTGGAAGTTTAAGTCTACGACGAATCGGGGACTCCGAGCGCTCCTCACACAGAGTGGTTCGAATCTGACTTGATCAAATTTTGTGATGTAGCATGAATAGAGTTTGAGACGAGAACAACATAGATAGCTAGAGGAGGTTCTTAGGCATTCTTGTCCATCCACTTGGCAAAGAAGATAAAACCAAACAATCAAAACAACAAGTGGATGTCCTCGAATGAGTAAAATATGCAACCAGCATGCTCACACAATAAGATGGCAAATGAAATATGTGGCAAGGCATGCACAACCAATTCTAGCATCTATCAAGCAATTTGCGATGACTAGGTTATCTATATATGAGTATATTGACTTAGGAGTCAAGTGAGAACACTTGATCATAGGTCATACTCATTGTTTAAGCTCAAGTGGGGTTACCACTTTTACATAAAGCATTGTTTTGTTCACATCTTTAGAGTTGCTTTAGCTCAAGTCTTAGAGTAAAGCTCCCCCTAGATGTGATACCCCCCCTAAGAGGGATGAACTAACCTTGGATTTTGTCGATGATGACTTCATGTAGATATTGAAGATGTGGATGCTCAATGTTGATGTAGATCTCTTGGAGCTATCCATTTGAGTGAATTGCACTTTTAATACCTACATGGGTTAGTCCCACAAGGAACAAGCAAGGATATCCATAGACATAGAGTGATGCACACAAAAGATGATGTCCATGAAAACTTTTAGATTACCTTGTCCCTTGTCTTACCAGCAAGAGGGTTTGTGACTCCTTGAACTAGTGCAGGATGTGGAAGTTGATTGCACTTGCTCTTGCCAAAATGATAAGAGTGAAGTATGTTGGCGGAGTCACCCTCAAGAACTCTCTAGCTCTTCTTCTTTTGGATCCACACCATTTTGATGGGAATCCTTGGAGTTGTAGTCGTACTTGATGAAGTTGAACTTGAAGTAGTCTTGGGAATCCACTTGACTAAGGTCTTTGGAGCTTCTTCAAATGCATCAATTTCCTCTTGAAGCTTGTCCTTGCCTTTTTGCTTGTAGTCTTGTGGTGGAAGATCATCTTGAGCTTGTGTCCCCTTGAAAGAAGTATACTTCTCTTGTTGAGGGGCAAACTTTGTCTTGGGGTATTGATCTTCTTCCCACTCAACTCCATTGGCATTGAACTTTCGTTCAAAACCAATACCTTAATTCTTCCGGTGCATTCCTTGCTTGCGCACAATTTCCTCGAATTGCTTACTCCCGGCAAGGCTTTTGTACACTCCTTTCTCTATAATTCCCTTCAATAAGATATTTTCTTGCTCAAGTGTAACTTGGCTAAGAGAATCATTAGTGGAATCAAGAGATCTACTAGAAGTAACAATATTGGATTTAGCATGATCATTGTTACTACTAGAGGAAGAATCTTTCTTGTTACTAGACTTGACTTGAGGCATGTAAGTGGATAAGAGTAAACGCTTGGCAATGTAAGAAGAACTTTTCTTGCGGAGATCATCATTGATTGCCTTTAAGAACTCATGCTCTTGCTCAAGATTGAGCTTTTCAAGGCGTAATTTCTCAGGAGCTCTTAAAAGTTCTCGATGATCTTCGAAGATGGTTTCATGAGCTAACTTAAGAGTGTTTAGTTCTTTAGTTAGGGCCTCAATCTTCTCCTTATCATTGTCATTCGTTTTATCTTGATTAGCATGTTTAATTGACATTTCATCATAGTATTCATCACTAGAGTTGTCACCAAGCAAATCATCACCTAACAAGTCATCTTCATCACTATTGAAATCAACATACTCGGGGTGTGTTACCTTAGGACCTTTGGCCATGAAGCATCTTCCAATTCCTTCATTTGGTGAGTCAAATATGTCGTAGGAGTTGGTTGACACAAGTTCTAGAACGGCAACACCTTCATCTTGAGTATCTTCGGAGCCGGAGTAATAACTTCTCTCGGAGTGGCTGTCGGAGTCGGATCCGGATATCCATTCACCAACATGAGCTTGATGTCTTCGTCTTGTGTAGCTCCTTGATGATTTTTCCTTCCTTTCTGAATCCTTGCTTCTCCGTGAGTATCTTCGTTCATAACGATCATCTCTACTCCTTCTCTCTCTTGGTGGTGATCCTTTGCTTCTTCTTTTTGGAGAATCTTCTCTTCTCTTGTAGGGAGCCGTACACTCATTGGAATAGTGTCCGGGTCTTCCACAATTGTAGCAGTTTCGCTCTCGACTAGAAGATCTTTTGTCATTGTAGGACCTTGAATTGGAGCTTCTATCTTTGCTTCTACTCTTGTAGAACTTGTTGAAGTTCTTCACCATTAAGCTCAATTCTTCATTGAAGTCTTGTTTCTCACTTGATGATGTAGGGGCTTCACATGAGGCTTTATAGGCACCACTTGATTTGTTGTGAAGTTCCTCTTTATCCTTGAGTGACATCTCATGAGCAACAATTCTTCCAATCACCTCCGTTGGCTTGAGATCTTTGTAATTGGGCATCATTTGGATCAATGTGCACACGGTATCATATTTTCCATCCAAGGCTCTTAGAATCTTCTTGATGATGAATTTATCGGTCATCTCTTCACTTCCTAAGCCGGCAATCTCATTTGTGATGAGAGCAAGCCTAGAGTACATTTCAGCGACACCTTCACCATCCTTCATCTTGAACTTGTCAAGTTGGCTTTGAAGCACATCCAACTTGGATTCCTTGACGGAGTCGGTACCTTCGTGCATATCAATCAAAGTGTCCCAAATTCCTTTGCATTCTCAAGGCGGCTGATTTTGTTGAATTCTTCGGGGCACAATCCGTTGAAGAGAATATCACAAGCTTGAGCATTGTATTGCAACATCTTCAACTCATCCGCGGTAGCTTCACGGTTTGGTTCTCTCCCATCAAAGAAGTCACCTTGCAAACCAACACACACAATAGCCCAAACGGCGGGGTTATGTCCAAGAATATGCATTTTCATTTTATGCTTCCAACTAGCAAAATTAGTACCATCAAAGTAAGGACCTCTACGGTGATAATTTCCCTCGCTAGATGCCATACTCTCCTAGGTTGTGAAACCAAGGCTATGACCACCAAAGCTATGGAGATCAAAGCAAATGGAGACCAAAGCTCTGATACCACTTGTAGGATCGAAAGTATGTCTAGAGGGGGGTGATTAGACTACTTGACCAAATAAAAACTTAACCTTTTCCCAATTTTAGTTCTTGGCAGATTTTAGCTAATTTAGGACAAGTCAAGCAATCATCACATAATTCAAGCAAGCATGCAAAGAGTATATAGGCAGCGGAAAGTAAAGCATGCAACTTGCAAGAATGTAAAGGGAAGGGTTTGGAGAATTCAAACGCAATTGGAGACACGGATGTTTTTCCCGTGGTTCGGATAGGTGGTGCTATCCTACATCCACGTTGATGGAGACTTCAACCCACGAAGGGTAACGGTTGCGCGAGTCCACACAGGGCTCCACCCAAGGGTAACGGTTGCGCGAGTCCACACAGGGCTCCACCCACGAAGGGTCCACGAAGAAGCAACCACCCACAAAGGGTCCACGAAGAAGCAACCTTGTCTATCCCACCATGGCCATCGCCCACACAGGACTTGCCTCACTAGCGGTAGATCTTCACGAAGTAGGCGATCTCCTTGCCCTTACAAACTCCTTGGTTCAACTCCACAATCTTGTCGGAGGCTCCCAAGTGACACCTAGCCAATCTAGGAGACACCACTCTCCAAGAAGTAACAAATGGTGTGTAGGTAATGAACTCCTTGCTCTTGTGCTTCAAATGATAGTCTCCCCAACACTCAACTCTCTCTCATAGGATTTGGATTTGGTGGAAAGAAGATTTGAGTGGAAAGCAACTTGGGAAGGCTAGAGATCAAGATTCATATGGTAGGAATGGAATGTCTTGGTCTCAACACATGAGTAGGTGGTTCTCTCTCAGAACATATGAGTTGGAATGGTGTGTGTGTTCTGATGGCTCTCTCATCGAATGAGAAGGAGGTGGAGGGGTATATATAGCCTCCACACAAAATCCAACCGTTACACAGTTTTCCAATCTCGGTGGGACCGAATCAATAAATTCGGTCAGACCGAAAATGTAAACCTAGTGACCGTTAGAGATTTTCGGTGGGACTGATATGCAACTCGGTAGGACCGATATGGTTAGGGTTTGGGCATAACGTAATATCGGTGAGACCGATTACACAAACTCGGTGAGACCGAATTTGGTAATTAGCTAACCAGAGAGTTGGTCAGGCAAACTCGGTGGGACCGATTTGCTCTTTCGGTGAGAGCGAGTGGAACTCGGTGAGACCGAAAAGTTACAAAGGGGAAACACTGAGTTTACATTGCAATCTCGGTGTGACCGATTCGCTCTTTCGGTGAGACCGAAAAGTTATGAAAGGGAAACAGAGAGTTTGCAACCCCATCTCGGTGAGATCGAGATCCCTATCGGTAGGACCGAATTGCTAGGGTTTGGCAGTGGCTAATGACAAGTGAAACTCGGTGGCGCCGGATAGGAAGAATCGGTAGGACCGAGTTTGGCTTAGGGTTTAGGTCATATGTGGATATGGGAAAGTAGTTGAGGGTTTTGGAGCATATCACTAAGCACGTGAAGCAAGAGGCTCATTAAGCAACACCTCATCCCTCCTAGATAGTATTGGCTTTTCCTAAAGACTCAATGTGATCTTGGATCACTAAAATATAAAATGAAGAGTCTTGAGCTTTTGAGCTTGAGCCAATCCTTTGTCCTTAGCATTTTGAGGGTTCCACTTTCACATCCATGCCATGCCAATCATTGAGCTTTCCTGAAATAATCATCTTGGAATAGCATTAGCTCAATGAGCTATATGTTGTTATGAATTACCAAAACCACCTAGGGATAGTTGCACTTTCACACATACTAAAAGTAATGGACATGAACGCTGTGACACGGATGCCCCGCCATTTCATAAGGCGGCGATGGACTTGGGACGCTGACGACGCGTTGGGCCGCAGACAACACACGCAGTTCTGGCTGTGCATGACGAGAGACCTGAGTCAACCATGGAAGCCGTGAGGCACGTTGTGCTGACAAAGAACTATGCTGAGCTAATTGATGAAGCGTGCAAGAGTGATGAGACAGCGAGAGTCGCAGAAAAACACAGGAAGGCACTGAAAAGAGAGCTTGATGAGATCAAGAAGAGGAAAGTTGAGGAAGCCTTACACCGGTTCCCCGCACATCAAGTGTGCCTTCATCCACGGGGCCATCATCTGAAAACTCGGAGATAGGATCTGGAACAGCAAGCACACAGGCCCAGGTCAGGAACCCACCCCGTTCTATCACAATGGGTCGTCCAAGAGAGATAAGGTACAAGTCGGGATTGGAGATCCAAGCAAAACACAAGAAAACGAGGAAAGGGGCGGGCAATCCATGAGCAAAAATTGGGGCGATGTGACATGGTCCTTGTGGACATTTTGTTTTGTACCCCAAATGATGAGAATTTTTTTTAAAAAAATTGGGAGAATGACTCTTGAGGGGCATCAGAAGTGGAAGGAAAATTCATTGAAATGATAAATGCAGTTGCCATGTTATGGGTACTTAATCTGCCATGTTATGTGTAGTTAATCTGCCATGTTATGTGTAGTTAGTCTGCCATGCTATTTTATACTAAATATGCCATGCTATTTTATACTAAATATGCCATGCTATTTTATACTAAATATGCCATGCTAGTTGTACTGGATCTGCCATTTTAGTTGTACTGGATCTTCCATGTTAGTTGTACTTTATCTGCCATGTTAATTATGCTGGATCTGCCATATTGTTTGTAATGTATCTGCCATGTTAGCTGTACTGAAAATATGCCATGGTATTTGTAATGACTCTGCATGGCATATATTTCCATGACAATATGACGCGGTTTAGAGACACATAGTGTGTTGTGTGCAATGTATGGGAAACAAGTTGGAAAAAGCATAACGTGCATAAACCGCAGCAAAGGTTGTGGCTACATGATCAACCTACCCATGCTAGCCGGTGCAGTTAGCGATGAAAAAGAAGAAGCAAAACAGCCCAAATGAAAAACGACGATGACTTTCACTACCCATGTCTGATGAACTACATTTGCCATCTTTTTTAAAACATCGTAGACGCATTCGAAACAGCAAACCGGTGCTAGAAACGATGGAACCATTGTAATAATGATAAACATAAAAACATATCTGCTGTAACGCTTAAAATAGGTTCACGTACACACATATATTACAAAAACTATTCAAATGTTGCTCACGCACCACCACTACATAGTAGGCTACGCGGGGCTGCAGTCATAACATAGCACACAAACATAGTTTTCGACGAGAACAAAGAGATAGTACCTTACATTCCTCGGCAACAGAATGTAAGGTATGCGTCCGGTGTGTAACGCCACGTGATCACTTGTACTTCTTGATGACTTTCTTGACAGCTTCCTCCACGAACTCGCGTGCTCCGGACCGCTTGTTGAAATCTTCATTCGCCAACTAGTTCCATGTGTAGATTTTCCGGAGCTCAACGACCGTTGCAGCTGTGATAGGGGGGACAATTCTGCCTTCCCACTTTGCAAAGTATTCCAGCGCGTGAAAGCCACAGTCCCTCCTGCACGAGGAAAAGAGTCAGGTGAACATGCAAAAAAGACAGACGTAACAAAGATAGACTTCAATTCAAATGTGACAACAAAAGAGGGGTTGGATTGATGTAAATGGCACATGAAGGAAGGAATAAATTACGTGTTCCCTTGCTTCGCAGTCGCCACATACTTAGTCGGGAAATGCCTGATCTGGACCTTTGAATGTTCGTAGTGACGGTTCCATGTCTCTTTGAGGTTGTTAATGAAGAATTGGGCATGCGTAGTAAGGTCTGCATCAGCTTCCGAACGGATTGAATCAAGCACCTCAAAACGTTGGTTCTTCAGGTCAAGACAGATCGCATAGTGGTGACCACACTTGTCGTGTGGGTCATGTGGTGCAAGCTCCTGGAACATGGGGAACATGACCTGCATTTAAAAGTGAAGAAATGAGAAGCAGAGTTCACATAAAGAACAGCAGAGGGACAAAAAAATTGGAATCACGTAGAATGTTTGGTTATGGGTGGGGTAGTTGAAAGAAAGTTGTCGTCCATGTATGAACAAAATGTGCCGTGAATTTTACTATCAAGTTGCCACATAGTTTGCACGGGATGCAAAAATCAAGAAGTTAGTGTGCACGGCAGTTGTTGCCACATGAAAACATCTGCCACATAAACACAAGTGCAGATGATGGCAAAAAACCACACCATGTGAAAAAACATTGCAGACAGGGAAGGAGTACTCACATATTTCTTAAGTGTGAGCTTGAATTCACCGTGTTGAGCAAAATTCTTCCTCAGGATTTTGTGGTGGAAGTCACCATCCCATATTTTGCAGGTCACACCGTAATGCATGATTATCTTGTCGGCACTCACATCGGTGTGATTGTTGATGTAGTCGATCCCGCATGCAACTACATTCGTCAACATTTTACCGTTTGGCCTCATGGACTCGGCAAGATCACCCAGCTCGATGTACGTCACTCCGCATTGAATGACTTTGGTTCTGTCCAAACATAAGCTGTATGAAAACGATATGACATGGAAGAATCATGCCTACTAAGTAAAAAAATATATGAAAGAACTAAAACGTAAGCGGATCGTGTATAGAAAGTACGAAGAAGATGAATGGTAAAAAAGGAGCAAAGCAAAATGAGAGATTATGGGGTGTGGTCATTTACGCTTTCAGCTCCTTCATGTGCTTGCTGCTGGCCCTCGCATTTCCAAACTGCTTGACGATATCGTACAGCTGGGTCTATTCCTTAGTGGCCCTGAATTCGGGCTCGTAGTCTTCCGTGGGAGGTGGGTGAACTACCCTCTACTGCCTCACAGAACCAGGAGTGGCACTCCTAATGGTATCCTCAGATACCATATCTGCAGGCACGTTGGAACTTGATTGCCCTTGCCACTACACCACAACACTACATCTGCGACAGCCAGGTTCGTTGGAAAAACAACTTCCCATGACAGACAATCGGTTGGGAAAAACTATTGCTGATCGATCTTGTCTGTTGGGGAAAGTCCAGACGGGAAAAGCCTTTCCCGACCGACATATCTTTGTCGACCGATCGCTTGTTGGCTATGGGGCACTTTTCCCGACCGACATTCTGTTGGGCTTGCCATGGTCCTTTCCCGACCAACAGTCTATTGGGCTTGCCATGAAGCTTTCCCGACCAACTGTTTGACAGAATTTGTTTTCCCAACCAACAGTCTATTAGGCCTTCCAGGAGGCTTTCCCGACCGACTGTGTGACAGGGTTTGTTTTCCCGACCAACTTTTCATTGGCCCATGCATTAGCTTTCTTCGACAGACTATGAGATGGTTTTTTCGTTTTGCCCACAAACATCCAATAGCCCTCAATAGCTTACATTTGTGTTACCAACAAAATATAAATCAAGTTTCATGTTTCATAATAATAACATGCATGCCCTAACAATAATAAACCATAACCAAACAATAACACATTAATTAATTTTAGATGTAAATACTTCATCCATTACAATATGGTTCATTTTGTCAGACACAATGCGAGTTTACAAAATGATATATAAAGTGCATCTCCAACGATTCAGTCACCATCACACAAAATATCCCATTTACATAAACCACCGTCTTCATGTTTCCTCGTCCTCTTGCCTATTTTTCCTACATAATTTAAAGTTGTGATTACATTCATAAAGACAATGGCACCATAAAAATTTGTATAAAGCATAGCATTGAGAACAACTATTACTTCACAAGGCAAGCTAGTACCAAACACCTACTAAGAAAGGCAGTCCATTCAAGTTTAGGTAACCATGTAAATTGGCATACTAAGCACTAGTTAAAGTGTCCTTATTTCTAGACACTATATTAATTGATAACAAGAAGGCTTCTGTGAATATCAACAAGTTAAATTATACAAGGAGTTGTCCATTAGATGACTTTACTATGACCGCATTAAAATTTAGAAAGTAGTTGGCAACATAACGAATGGTTTTAAACTAAAAATGAGAGCGACCTTCTCCGACATTAGCTCATTTTATGGAGCGTAATTGTATTTCTCACCAAAGATTAAACATAATGGGGCAAAAATATGTAGGCGTTTACAGAATACTTTAGACTTTATTTACCGCGGTAACTTCTATAGCTTAGACCTCTAAAAGCAGCCAAGCTAGATACTACAACTACACTATACAAAATTTATCCATGTTCTGGTTATTTTATCATATGATTAATAGATGCATCAAAACCTGATAATGAGCTAGCAGGTCAACATATCCAGGAATTCCCAGGACACCATGTGCTAGAGGTTTTTGAAAATCCATTTCTGCATCACATAGCACATTGATGTTGGCAACCCTCTAGCATACCCTTTAGGTAGATAGGCAAATGCTTACACACCATGTGTCAATTGAACCCTGCAAACTTCAGAGTGTCAATGGTGTCAAGTAGAAGTAACAAATGCATCTATAATATTCAATTGATTAGGTACACACTTAAAACTTCAGAAAATCTCCAGAGATACAGACTTGTTCTATCTTCTAAGTGGTATCAGGACTGATGCAAAATGTCCAACTAACTGTTCGGCATTCAATTGTAACCTATCTTATTATGTGAAAATGTAATCCGGTGAGCGTAAAATTTCCATCTCAGCCTGAAAAATTATTGTTCAAATCAGGGGAGAAGTTATTTGCAACAGAAATGGACCACAAGATAGTAGTATGAATGTACGCCAGTCTCAGTCTGATGGTGTATTTCTTTTCTTCATTCTAAGAAAAGTACAATCATGCTTGTGCTTTCATCTGCTAATCCAAAATGACTAATGAAAGGATGATGTATAGACGAGCGACCAGAAATGATCTATCTAGCACGAATTTTCCAGCCCAAACGCCCAACATGAGAAAGCATCCCTTGATGCCCTGATCGCTTGTTGTACGCATCATAAAAAAGACTACATGCATCCGTGAGATCAGGTAGTCTGTTTCCTATCCTTCCGGTAATTTTGTTCGCGGGCATCATGGCTTCTAAGGTTGCTGGCTCCGTGTGCCCTACGTCGTCGTCTCCTCTGCCTGTCCGCAGCTACCGCACAAGGCAGAGGCCACTCCACTGGTGTGGAGATTGAATCCACGATGAAGACCATGCGAGCTTGTGTGCTGCACCGGCATCATGCATCACAAGATCAACTTCAAAGAATCTAGGTACATCACTGGTAAATAATATTTGTGAATTAATACAATTCCGTTGAAGACAGTGGCGGTAAAATTACAATATAGGATTCTAATTTTACTCCTCGTTTAACGTTTGAAATAGTATGTATGAAGAGAAAGGATACAATAGAAACATATTCATTTTTCCCCAGCCTAACATATTTGGTTTTCAAGCCCATTGCTTCTAGCTCAAAACGTTACAGAAAATGCAAATCCACCTGACAAGCAACCGTTGTAGATGATAATTCCAACCCCAATCCTGTTGATATGCAACTGGTAGAAATGTAGTTTTTTATATATTACCAGACATATGTTGCAATACAATCATATCAGTTCTACTTTAGGGACTATATTCTTGTGTTATGTCTCTCAAACGATTATTATCTTCCTCGCCCCCCTCATGTCTAAATCCATACTCCGCCCCTAATCTAGGTTCCATCAGTTGCATGCCCAAAGAATAAGATTTGGCATATCATTCATGAGAAAATAGCCAGATAAGAAAAAAAAACAAGCAACCTGACATAATCTCAGTTACACATCGGAAGTGAGAGTAAGCAAAAATAATGCAAGAAACCAGCAAATAGTATAACAAAACTCAAGATGTGAAAAAAATACTCACCTATCCAAATCCACTTGATGTGATGCAGGTATAAAAATCATCCAGTGGCCTTTTGTTAGTAGTTGAGTAATTTCCCAAACATCCACCAAACCTATGAAAGTTGTTTGACCCTGCAAAAAATCATTATCCAATTCAGTCTGCTAACAATCACATGATATAAATAGAGAATGATAATAATCGATGGCTAGGGTTTGAACTTTTAGTGCTTCAAAATCATTTTTATTCCATGGATCAAAGCATCACAGATTTGTTTTGAAAGAGATCAATATGCAGAGAGGTGAGGGCACCAGCCATTGGGGCTATTGAAGGTTAAATCTGCACACACACACACACACACAGAGAGCTTACTAATGTTGTTGCCGCTGTGGATGGCTAAGAGAGATGGGGCACCAGCCACCGCGCCCCTAGTCTCCAGAAGTTAAGGGAGCAGAGGCCGCACGCCTCGTTCCGAACCACCAGGGCCGAAGGGACCTTGTCCCGCTCAGATCTGCAACCATGGGAGTGGGGAAGAGGAAGCTGCGTATGGGTTGGGGGCTTGGGGCGGTGGCACCATAGGAGGAAGGTGAGAGGTGACCTCACCGAGCGCTTGGGCACGAACAAAAAGCGCTGCCACTAGCAGCTGGGTGAGGGAATCGACGCTGCAAGACCACCTCAACATGGGAAATCAGCAGCGATGTGGGGATGGTGATGGAGTGGTGGGAGGAAGAGATGGACGGAGTGGTGGGAGGAAGAGATGGGCGGAGTGGTGGAACCGTCGCCGGATGCGAGCGTCGCCGCCGCCGCTAAGATCGGAAGAGAAAGAGATAAGGGAGAGAGGACAGAGAGATAGCGGTGTTGTGTTTTTTTTCACTTGAGCGGATGATGTTTTAGGAGGTGGGCTGTGGTGGCGCGGCATGAAAATTTTGGATGGGCTTCGCGCTCAGTTTCGCAGGCGCGCGCGTGCACTGATATTTTGGTTGGCCAGTTGGCGGGCCACGGTCGGTCAGGAACATTTGCCGACCGACTGTGTGATACGAGTGCAACTATTACCATCCAACGGTTTGACGCTATACATTTTAGCATTCCCGACCGATAGTTCGTTGTTATATGTGAGTAATACCAACCAACGGTTTGATAGAAGTTTTACAAACAAACAGTCGATCGGCAAAACTGACTTTTCCCAACACACGTCTGTAGGGAATGCAGTGTCGTGGTGTAGTGTGCCCTCGTGAGGACCTCGTCTGCAATGCTGCCTCCTCAATCATGCGGTAAGCTTCGTCAAGTGACGGTGAAATCTCCTCAGGGGTGGCTGCAATGATAAAAAAAAGTGGGTTAGGATACCTAGAAAATCAAAAACAGATGGATTGTGAGAAGATAGGGTGCATGATGTCAGATGTAGGTAGAAAAAGTGGGGCAGTTGCCATGTGTGGTCCAACTACAGTGGCCATGTCATAGCAACTACAATTGCCATGTAGTTGCACTATAGTTGCCATCTAGTTGGACTGTAGTTGCCATGTCACAGCAACTACAGTTGCCATGTTGTGTCAACTCCACTTGCCATGTGATTGCCGTAAGAAAAAATGCATCATGGAAACAAAAAATGCAGGTGACATGGTGTGGCAAATCCAGTTGCCATGTGTAATGCACTGTATTTGCCATGTGGCAGCAACTACAGTTGCCATGTTGAATCAACTTCAGTTGCCACGTTGTTGCCCAAATGTCAAATGCAGCATGGGAGCAAAAAAAATGTAGGTGACATGGTGCATCAAATCCAGTTGCCATGTCATCACATGTCAGTTGCCATCACAAGTGAGAACCCCCAAAAAATATGATTGGGACAAAAGTCAAACTACAAAGATGTATACAAGAAAAATCATAAGGACATGACAAGTGTACCTTGCACAATCGGCTCTGCGAACTTGACAGCCTTCCTGCCCTCGACCATTGGCTGCGCCATCATTGTGGGCATGCCTCCTGGGAAAGCAAAGGCAACTGGCGTAGGATCTTGCACCAT
The DNA here is from genome assembly GCF_018294505.1 of Triticum aestivum. Classification (NCBI taxonomy): domain Eukaryota; kingdom Viridiplantae; phylum Streptophyta; class Magnoliopsida; order Poales; family Poaceae; genus Triticum; species Triticum aestivum. The sequence goes on from NC_057812.1 coordinate 64,811,415, forward strand.
CGGTTGATCTTGACTGATGCCAAGGCTGAAGCTCGGTGGGGTAAAGGCCATTGGGTGCCACTCATTCCTACTGGCCGGACCACGAATGACTTGCAGGGCAGAATCCAAGGGTGAAAGATTGACAAACATATCTGAATCGGCCGCTACAGAATGATCGGCCTTATTTGCAGGGCGGGGCGTGTTATCAGCGGTATTAGCCGCAGCTTTCATGACAATCTTCTTGTTTGGGCTGTAGGGGACACCGACATTGACTGGGAGCCTGGAAGTGCGCAGATTTATGCTGGGAATTTCCACTACGGGTAAAGGCGCAGTCTGCTCCGGTTTTTCACCTGCGTCACTCATGCCCGGCTTGACACCTGCATCAGTTGTGCTCCGGTCTTCCGGTTTCTCCATCACATTGCTTTTGGCAGGTGGCGGGCACAGTGTGGACGCAGGAACATAACCGGACTTGTCTCTCCTGCTCCTAGCTACAACCGGTGCATTGGGTATGTCTATTGGTTGCTTGCAGGGCTACGACGCCTAGGTGGAAGACCAGCATGCGAAACAGTCGCCTTAGCAGTATCTGCATCGACAGGAGCTGGAGCTGTTGTGCCAGGACTCTCACCTGTAGATGGCATATCCTTGTGAACTGCCGCCTCAGCCGCTTCTGTCGTGGACACATGAGTGCCACCACGCACGCGCTTGGAATCAATGTCAGATGAGCGGGAATCTTCCTTGCTTAGGTTCGTCTCGGGAGCGTCCACTTCAAAGCTTGCTGATGGGGTGGCATGGCTCACAGCAGCATCCTTCATTGCCAGAAGAGTTGGCAATATTTTAGTTGTCCTGGGAGATACCGACTCGTCACTCCCTGATGTACGGATGCCTGTTGTTCTAGCTTGCACATCTGCAGCCAGCGGAAATGGTCGGCCACTTGCATCAGAGTTGGTGGGAGTGTTCAACGGTGCAGCAGTAGTATTGTCGCCTGGTGCCTCATGTACATCTGAGTTGCCCCCTGTTGACAACTTTGAATGCAGGCGTTCGAGCGGGTCCTTACTGATATGCTTGGCCCCGCGCGTAGTAGTCTTCTTCACCCTGCAAAAAATAAAGCACATGAAAAAGGTATTAAAAAATGAACAAAAATATGTTTGCCTTGGTAGAAATTTAAAAAAAATGAAAAACAAGTGGAAAAGCTGGTAGTTGCCATGTAAGGGGAACGTGAGTTGCCATGTGTCATAATTAGCAGTTGCCATCCAGCAGCAGTTGCCATGTTAGCCAACTTGAAGAATGATAAAAATGTCTGATCTGCCATGAATGCAATTTCAAACCTAGGTGTGGGATGAGCTCACAAGCCAACGGTAAATATGGCAGTTGCCATTAGGTACATTAAAGTTACCATTTGGCCTAGATTCCAGTTGCCATGAAAAAAACAATAGGAGTTGCCATACACTTAAAAAGGAAGGAAAAAATCATTTGGAGAACAGCAGTTGCCACGTGGGGGGCTGTCGGTGTCAAAACCGGCGGATCTCGGGTAGGGGGTCCCGAACTGTGCGTCTAGGCTGGATGGTAACAGGAGGCAGGGAACACGATGTTTTACCCAGGTTCGGGTCCTCTTGATGGAGGTAAAACCCTACGTCCTGCTTGATTAATATTGATGATATGGGTAGTACAAGAGTAGATCTACCACGAGGTCAAGGAGGCTAAACCCTAGAAGCTAGCCTATGGTATGATTGTTGTATATGGAGTTGATTGCCTACGGACTACAACCCTCCGGTTTATATAGACACTGGATAGGGTTAGGGTTACATAGAGTCGGTTACAATGGTAGGAGATCTTGAATATCTGCATCGCCAAGCTTGCCTTCCACGCCAGAGAAAGTCCCATCCGGACACGGGACGAAGTCTTCAATCTTGTATCTTCATAGTCCAGGAGTCCGGCTGAAGGTATAGTCCGGCTACCCAAACACCTCCTAATCCAAGACTCCTTCAGTAGCCCCTGAACCAGGCTTCAATGACGACGAGTTCGGCGGGCAAATTGTCTTCGGCATTGCAAGGCGGGTTCCTCCTCCAAGTCCTTCATAGAAGATTGTAAACACCAAGAGTAGTGTCCGGCTCTGCAAAATAAGCTTCCACATATTGCCATAGAGAGAATAATATTAACACAAATCAAATCTGCTGACGTATTCCGTAGTGCGTCATCACACTACGGCCAGGTCCTTCACTCGAATCATTTTTACTTTTCCACCTCAGCATGTTTTGTGAGGCGGTTTCCTTGGCACGTCTTGTCAAAGCAGAGATCGTGTACCCCCTTTACGGGATTCTCATTAATACAGACGTGGGTAACCCAACCGCGCCATTTATCATGGCGCTTGGGAGGCAAGCGAGTTTTACTAGGCTGGTGGGGACGCACAACCGCATCCGCCCATATAAGGGGATAAGGATCCACCTTTTTAACTACGCCTTCTTCCTCCTTTGCCTATCCATCTCCTGCGCACTCGAGCTCCAGTGCCCAAGCCCGCACTTCCCACCTCAACCTTCTCCAGCAATGTCCGGAGCAGGAGGCAAGTGGATGGTCTCCTCCGTCACGGAGGGTAAAGTCAAGAAGCTAAGGGAGGCCGGATACCTGTCCAAGGACATCGCGCACCGGCTTCCCGAAGAGGGGCAGCTTCTCCCCACCCCAAGGCCCCATGAGAGGGTAGTACTTCTCCCCCACTTCCTCCGCGGACTGGGTTTTCCACTCCATCCATTTGTCCGGGGGCTCATGTTCTACTACGGCCTGGATTTCCACGATCTGGCTCCGAACTTCATCCTCAACATCTCGGCGTTTATCGTCGTGTGCGAGGCTTTTCTCCGCGTCCGCCCTCATTTCGGCCTCTGGCTCAAGACCTTCAACGTCAAGCCCAAGGTGGTGGGCGGCAACCAGGTGGAGTGCGGAGGCGCCATGGCGAGCAAGATGGCCAACGTCCTATGGTTCGAGGGCTCTTTCGTGGAGACCCTAAAGGGATGGCAATCCAGGTGGTTTTATATCACCGAGCCGTGCGATCCGAAATGGACCGCAACCCCCAAGTTCCGATCCGGACCCCCCACGCGGCTTATGTCCTGGAAAGAGACGGGCCTGCCATGGGGTGACGAAAAAGAGGTGACCGGACTGCAAACATGCATCCAGTCCCTGGTGAACAAGCCAGTCCGGCTTGTTAATGTAATCCAGGTTATGCTCGTCCGCCGGATCCTCCCGTGCCAACAACAGGATTTTAATCTGTGGGAGTTCGACCCGGCGCAGCATCAAACCTTCAGCAGGCTTTTTGACACGACGTACGAAGACGCCTGGAAGATGCTATTCAAGGGCGCCGAGGCTCCCGCATCCGCTTCCGAGGACCGCGGATACAGCTCGCAGCGTCACGCTAGCGAGGTATGCCATCTACACCTTTTACAGGATGTTAAGCTTTTTTTCATAGTTTGACTCTATGCGGGATCTAAACTCCCTTACCTTTGACAGGCTTGGCGGGCGATATCCGGACCGATTAACTGTCCGGCTCTGCTGCCCGAAGACCCAGCCCTAGCTCTACTAGCGAAGCTGCTGGTTCCGGCGCCTTATGTGGTGCCGGAGAAGAAGGCTAAGAAGAAGAAGACCACGGGGACTCGAAAGAGTGCCCGCAACGTGGTGGTGTCGGACTCGTCATCTGACGAGTCCGAGACGCCCTCCTCCCGCGAAAACGAGGAGGAGGAAGAAGAAAACTCTCCCCACCAGCGGAAGGAGGAGAGAAGAGGAAGGCCGCCCCAACGGGGGAGGCCGAGGGGTCTAGGAAAAGAAAGACCCCTCTGCCGGACTACGCCCCCAACGCCGAAGAGGGCAAAGAGGAGTGGCCAAACAGGGCCAAGTGTTCGGCGAAATCGTAAGTTTGGATATCAAAATAACTCATGATGTTCCTTTGTTGCACAGCTTTCCCTAATGTCGAATGTAATTGTGTAGTCCGCCCCGGGCCGAATTCGACGAATCGTCGGGCGGCTCCCTGGACTCATCGGACGTGAACTCAGTTCCGCCCGCTGTCTCCCCCCGCACTGTAGACGACGCCGAAGTGGCGTCACTACAAGCTCCGGGGCAGGAGGAGGTGTTCCCGGAGGAGCCGCAAGGCAACCTCCCGGACTCCAGGAGTGAAGGGGATAAGGCCCCCCAGGGCTCCAAGTCCGGCTTTGTGCCGGACACCGCGCCAGAATCTTCCACAGTTCCGGACCGCGGCAGGCGAACTCCTTCCAAGAGGAGCAAGCCTTCTGAGCCGGCGGCCTCCGTCCAACCGGAGGTGCCAGAAAATCTGCTGGAGGTGCTCGACGGCGCCTCCATCGATGAGGGGCACCGTACTATTATGAGTACGGTGATCCAGAAGGTTCAGTCCGTCAAGAGCAGACTGACTGAAGCTTGCACTAGCCTTCTAACAGGCTTTGAGGTAATTAAAAATATGTAAGAATATTACCGCATAGACAGTAGCCCCTGATGCTCTGTTTGGCGTTCGGAAAGAAAAGCCGAATAGAGGATCTATTAAATATCACAGGAGTCTAACAAAAAAGACTCAATATGCGTATGCAGGCTTCGCTGCTATCCACCGCTGCACTGACTGCGGAGGTGGGTGTCCTGAAGCGGGACCTCGAGCGGACCGAGCAAGAGCTCGGCCTTGCCAAGCGGCGGCTCGAGGAGGAAGAAGGTAAGAAATACCTTAAACAAAAAGTGCCTATAAAAAGGCTTGATTGCAAAAAAAAGAGTAACAGGATTGTACTACTTATTGTAGGGGCCACGACTGAGGTGGCGACCCTTAAGCAGGCGATGTCTGAGGCCGAAAAGAAAACGGCCACAGAGCGCGCCGAGCGAGACAGACTTGGGTCTCAGGTCGGCGAGGTGCAGCAAGAGCTTCAGGCTCTCATGAAAAAACATGAGAGTTTGGAGCTGGAGTCGAAGGCACAAGCATCTGAGCTTGCAACGGCCCTAGAGGCTGCCAAGTCTGCCAAGGCCGAAGCCCAAAAGGCCCTGCAAGAGTTGGAGGAGATGAGGAAGATAGCAGCAGGTATGGCATTCTTTATGCAAAGCAGGAATATAAAAGTGAACTACCTATTACTTACCCGAATCCAGAGCTCTCTAGGGGCATTCGCAGATCTTCCCCGCAGCGTATCCGATGCCGCTGCATTCTACCCAGCTGAAGAGGGTAGCTCGACAGAGAAGGTGTTCTGGTCTCAGTATTCTAAGGCCGGACACCCTGTGCCCTTGAGCGACCAGCTGAAACAGTTGGTCGAGCTCCACAAGGCGGCCGAGTAGGCCATGAAGGGCTTCATAGTTCGGCTGTGGTCCGGAGAGGCCCTGCCTGGGAGCTATTTCGGGCTGGTGCGACGGCTGGTGGAGGCCTGTCCGAGGCTTGAGGTTATCAAGCGCTCCGTCTGCATTGAAGGTGCCCGTTGGGCCCTTGCCCGTGCAAAGGTGCACTGGGGTAAGCTGGACGGTGAGAAGCTTGTGAAGGACGGGCCGCCGCTGGGGAAGGAGCATCGCAAGCCCGAGAACTACTACAAGGATGTTCTTGAAGGTGCCCGCCTTGTGGCGGATGAATGTACCAAGGATGTGATATTTGAATGAACTCGCTCGTGTTTATCCTGTGCGCTGAAAACTTGTTCATATGCGCTAAGGGATGCTTATTGAATTTAAAATATTACTTTCTGTGCGGCCGTTTATCCAAAATTGAGAGATGGCCAGTCGTCGGCTTCTGCCCCCGTGCCACTAGTGCTGGGGTGTTTGGGATAAACCTGAGCGCTCTTTTTCCCATAGTTGGGTCCTTCGAGGGAGGCGCTCAGCACAACGAACCAGGCAATCGGACTATAATGCTTGAACACTCTCACTTAGCCATAGAACTCTATAATTTTAAATTTCGGCGAAGCCCCTAGTTCGGAAGACCGAGTTTGGGGCGCTATCCACGCCTTGGCCGGACAAAGCCAGCTCCTCGCTCGAAGCGGCATAAGCCTTTAGGGACTCGAAAAACCTCTCGAACAGCGACCGGTCTCTCGCCACATCATGACAGTTAGTTTTAGCTTTCTCCACTGAGGTGCTTAACCCAGCTGAACCGGGGCACAATCGCAGTGGTTCTCCTAGCGCTACCTTAGCCGATAGAGCGGAACGTAAGGCACCAAAACATAGGAGCCGGGCAATCCCAACTATTGACCCAAATCATGATTCGGAGCCGATGCATATAGTGCTATAAGTTCGGGGTGCCGCACTTGTGAAAGTGTACGGACTTCTCACACCATTATGAGGGGTACTGAAGCCCTTGGCGTGTTTGCCGTACCATGGTGTACGGGTGCAACCATGTCATTTAATAAACATAAATGTGAAAAGAAGATAATGCAAAAAATAGACAAGAAGCTAAGCATTGTTTATAGAGAGGCTATTTATCAAAGCCGAACGATACAAATAGTGCGGTAAGCAAAAGATATTGGACTATTCAGTATGTCCTGACCAGGGGCAGGCCGTGGAATTGTATTTAAAACAGGTATACCGCTCGTAACAGAGACCACCTGGGAGTTCCATAATGCGGCATGGCTTGTCTGCCTCCCTGGATCTTGCATCGTTTGTGCGGCAGTCGAATTGCCGAACAGGTCGTCCGAAATATGGAGTCCTGAAAATAAGAAAAAAATTAAAAAAAGAATCCGGCAGCCCCTAGTACGTTTTAAGCCGTATTTTGGGCGTGCCGTTATTGTACCCCTTCCCCTGTGCCCATGGTATTTCAAGGGCGTAGTTATGTACGCGAGGTACTGGTTTTGCTATGTCGCGAAAGCTGGGGTTGGGGCCGCATTGCTACGCTTGCTCAGAGTGTGCCAGGCGGTCCTGCTGTGGGTTACTCCGGGCGCGCTTGGCAGTGTCTAGCTTTTTAATGGCCGGACTGGAGAATTGCCTGAGAAGGCTACTTTGTACCTCCGCTGCGAGAGCCGCCATATGCTCCTCCGTACGGAGGGAGCGTTCGGTGTTTCCGTTGACCGTAATTACTCCTCGAGGGCCTGGCATCTTGAGCTTGAGATATGCATAGTGCGGCACCGCATTGAACTTTGCGAATGCGGTTCGTCCGAGTAGGGCGTGATAGGCACTGCGAAACGGGACTATATCGAAGATTAACTCTTCGCTTCAGAAATTGTTCGGGGATCCGAAGACCACGTCAAGTGTTACTGAGCCTGTACAGTTGGCTTCTACACCTGGTATAACGCCTTTAAAGGTTGTTCTCGTGGGCTTAATCCTTGAGGGATCTATGCCCATTTTTCGCACTGTATCCTGATAAAGCAGGTTCAGGGTACTGCTGCCGTCCATGAGGACTCTTGTGAGATGAAATCCGTCGATGATTGGGTCGAGAACCAATGCGGCGAAGCCGCCATGACGGATGCTAGTGGGATGGTCCCTTCGGTCAAAAGTGATCGGGCAGGAGGACCATGGGTTGAACTTTGGGGCGACTGGCTCTATCGCGTATACGTCCCGTAGCGCACGCTTCCGCTCCCGCTTGGGAATGTGGGTTGCGTATATCATGTTCACCGTCTGCACTTGTGGGGGAAAGCCCTTCTGTCCATTGTTGTTCGGCGGCTTGGGCTCCTCGTCGTCGCTGTGCAGCCCCTTGTCTCTGTTTTCGCCCCTTAACGTGCCTGCCTGCTTGAACACCCAACTATCCCTGTTAGTGTGATTGGCTGGCCTTTCGGGGGTGCCATGTATCTGGCACAAGCGATCGAGTATTCGGTCCAAACTGGACGGGCCCTGAGTATTCTTTTTGAATGGCTTTTTCCGCTGACCGGATTTATAGCCTTTGAATCCGGCATTGACTGTTGTGTCTTCATTGCTGTCGCTGTTAACGCGGCGTTTTTTCTTATTCCGACGTGTCTTGCCACTTTTGTCCTTGGTATCCGAATTACCAGGGTTCTTTGATAAGTTGTTACTATGAGCTAGCCAGATGTCTTCTCCCGCGCAAAAGCGGGTCATGAGTGTCGTGAGGGCTGCCATGGATTTCAGCGTTTCCTGTCCCAGGTGCCGGGCAAGCCGCTCATCGCGGATGTTATGCTTGAAGGCTGCTAGGGCCTCTGCGTCCGGACAGTCGACTATCTGGTTTTTCTTTGTTAGGAACCGTGCCAGAATTGTCTGGCCGATTCCTCTAGCTGCTGAATTATGTGGCTTAAGTCATCGGCATCCGGCGGTCTCACGTAAGTGCCCTGGAAGTTGTCGAGGAATGCGGCTTCCTGGTCCTCCCAAGAACCGATTGAGTCCGCTGGCAAGGTGTTAAGCCAATGCCGGGCCAGTCCTTTAAGTTTGAGCGGGAGGTATTTGATGGCGTGTAGATCATCGCCGCGTGCCATGTGGATGTGAAGGAGATAATCCTCGATCCATACCGCCGGATCTGTTGTGCCATCGTATGATTCGATGTTTGCGGGTTTGAAACCCTCTGGGATTTTATGATCCATTACATCATTCGTGAAGCATAGCGGGTGTGCGGCGCCTCTATACTGGGCTATATCACGACGCAGCTCGGAAGAGCTATGTCTGTTGTGTTCGGCCCGGCCGGATTTGTTGTGTCTGGCATGAAGATCATTGTCACATGTCGTAGGGCGCCTACGCGATCCGTAGATCGATCTTGTTTGTCTTGCCTTATCCTCCAGTATGTCTCGCAGGTCGGGCGCATTTTTCCGTGCCTTAGTTGAGCGGCGTCGGGGCATGGCTTGGGTGGAAGGCCGAGAGGCCTCTCTGTCGTGGCCGCGAGGTGGCCGGTCTGCCATGTCATGCGCTGGTGATGTAGGTGCTTCCTCCTCTGATCGGGGTAGCGGCCTGCGCTTCGGGTAATTCTTGGAGGGGCGTTCGAGTTCATACTCTTGGGCCGTAAGGACTTCAGTCCATCTGTCAGCTAGCAAATCTTGGGCAGCTCTAAGCTGTTGCTGCTTTTTCTTGAGGCTGCTTGCCATGGGTAAAAGCCTGCATTTAAAACGCTCTTGTTCGGCGGGGTCTGATGGTATGACGAATTCGTCGTCATCGAGGCTTGCCTCTTCTTCGGAGGGAGGCGTATAGTTATCATCCTCGACCTCTCGGTCTGCCGCTCTCTCATGACGGCTGGCTTCTCCATCTTCCTATGCCAAATCTTGCTGAGGTGGGTGTTCTTCGACGCTATCCGGGGTAGTATTATCTCCCGTGCCGGAATCACCGTTTTTGCTTTGGCGGGATTTAGAGCGGCGCCGCTGATGCCGGCGCTTTGGCTGTTTCTTGGGGGCGTCACCCCCCACTGTTCCATCGCCATCTCCGTCTTTTGGAGTATCCACCATATATATATGTCATATGACGAGGTGGCCTTCCAGCGCCCTATAGGTGCTGGTTCCTGTTCGTCTCCTACATCGTCGTCCATGCCGTCGATTTCTTCGGTGCTGAAGTCAAGCATGTCGGTTAGATCATCGACAGTGGCTACAAAGTGGGTGGTGGGTGGGCTTTGAATTTCCTCATCGTCCGTATCCCACCCTCGCTGACCGTAGTCCGGCCAGGGCTCTCCTGATAAAGAGAGAGACTTAAGAGAATTCAGGATGTCGCCAAAAGGCGAATGCTGAAAGATGTGTGCGGTGGTGAACTCCATTATCGGCGCCCAATCGGATTCGATTGGCAGGGGCGGGGGGGTTCGGAGTCCGGGGAGGGGTCCGGATCCTCGGAGTCACGGGTCGTGCAGAGTGCGGAGCTAGCGTCCGGCTCGATCACTTTCGGGACCGCAACCCCCGAGGTGATGTACAACCGCTCATCCTCGATTGGCGCAATAGGCTCCGAGTTAGGGGTCGGAACCGATGCGTGTGCGGCCTCCAGGACACTGTCCGGGGGCAGAGCTAGATCATGCCCCTCGAGATAGCGCGGTGCGCTTGGCCGTGGCTCGAGCCCGTCGAAGATCAAGTCTCCGCGGATGTCAGTCGTGTAGTTTAAGCTTCCAAACCTGACTTGATGGCCAGGGGCATAGCTTTCGATCTGCTCCAGGTGGCCGAGCGAATCGGCCCGCAGAGCGAAGCCGCCGAAGACGAAGATCTGTCTGGGGAGAAAAGTCTCACCCTGAACCGTATCGTTGTTGATGACCAAAGGAGCCATCGGGCGTAAAGGCGACCACACAGAGGAACTCTCAATGAAAGCACCAATGTCGGTGTCAAAACCGGCGGATCTCGTGTAGGGGGTCCCGAACTGTGCGTCTATGCCGGATGGTAACAAGAGGCAGGGAACACGATGTTTTACCCAGGTTCGGGCCCTCTTGATGGAGGTAAAACCCTACGTCCTGCTTGATTAATATTGATGATATGGGTAGTACAAGAGTAGATATACCACGAGATCAAGGAGGCTAAACCCTAGAAGCTAGCCTATGGTATGATTGTTGTATATGGAGTTGATTGCCTACGGACTACAACCCTCCAGTTTATATAGACACTGGATAGGGTTAGGGTTACATAGAGTCGGTTACAATGGTAGGAGATCTTGAATATCCGCATCGCCAAGCTTCCCTTCCACACCAAGGAAAGTCCCATCCGGACACGGGACGAAGTCTTCAATCTTGTATCTTCATAGTCCAGGAGTCAAGCTGAAGGTATAGTTCGGCTGCCCGAACATCCCCTAATCCAGGACTCCCTCAGGGGCGATGATAGAAGACAATGTCACAAGCTAAACGGATGCATTGGAAAATCAAGAAAATATAGCGCTATGTCAATGAAAGCGGATGAAAAAACCTACTTTTTGACTGCCTTCCTCAGGTCTGGCAACACGACAGGATCCCCGGTGTTGGTCGTCGTTGTGCAGGAGATGACCTGGTGGAAGGGGTGTCACCGGCAATGGGGGTGCCTTTGTTCAACCGAGCAGAAACAAGGGTTGGCGTTGGCGCCTGTTTCTTCGTAACTGCTCGTCCACCAGCTGTCGACTCGCTGCACGTATGAGATGGAGGAAAAAAAAGGTGGCAATTGTCAAACAGAAACTCGTTGCCGCGCTTGACAAAAACAAGTGCAAAAAAAGGATGAGTCTGTTTGAAGAAAATAGACAAAGCAAAAAACTAAAATAAAAGTCGAACCTCTTCCTGGCAGCTACGTGGTCGGTCCTAGACCTCTTGCCAGCAGAACCCTGCACAACAACCTCTGGAGCCCTCCCCCTCTTTGATGGCAAAACCCCCTCGCCTCTCGCAGCCGTATGTTGTTTGACTTTCTCCGGTTGGGGGACATCTGTTGCATCCTTGCCCTTGTTACCACCTGCACGAACTTCAGCATGATCATTATCATCGGTGTCCTCTTGCACATTCTCCATGACATCATCGTCATCCTTGCTGAGGCCAGCATCTCCACCTAGTTTATCTTGTGTGTCAGCAGGCTCTTGGGAACTGTTGTAGTCATACCGGCCACGGCAACCGGTTGGCCGGTGTGTACGTTCTGGGACAAATGAAGTGAACTGCCTCGCAGCCGCGTCGCTGTCAGAGCCACTGAGGGACGTCCACCCCTCAACCAACTTCCCGAGCAAGCCGGTCATTCCAGATGCAAACTGCCCTATTAGATGCTCAACAGGTGCCCTCGCATGTGCACGAAACAAAGAAGCATCAATGACCACCCGTATTGCAATCACTTACACGACATCAAAAAATACTCCACGGCAAACCATAGATGTAGATCTTTTGATTAGCTCGGCAGGGCAAGACGGAGCTGAGTGCACGTCCATCCACTTTCCAAAGTTTTGAGGCCCCCCAAACACGCTGTAGTCTATAGCATGCTTGGCCATCAGCTGGAAAGAACAAAAAAAAGAAAAAAAAGCTAGGACGTAAGAGAGAGAATGTAAGTTTAAGCACGAATGAAAAGAGTTGCCATGTGGAATGAGACATGGATACAGTACTCAGACAGACATGGATACAGTACTCAGACAGCCATGGATAACAAAGATAGTCATCTCTTATGACCCACAGACGGTTGCATCATGCCAATTTGTAGGCATGCCGTGTGGGCAAAGAAACCAGAACTAACCTGCAGTTTTCCATATGTGGTGTCAGTAGCCTTGTCTGCAGCAAGCACAACCTTGACAGCGTTGATAGTCCACGCAGAAACAGCAAACTTGTGTGCAGGCGGCGGGCCTCCTGTCCCAGTGAAATCCATGGTGGACAGATCAAGACAGTCGACGTACATGAGCTGATGCAAAACAATTTTAAAAAGAAAGAAATATCAGTTGCCATCATGGGTACTGTGTGGAGGAAAACAGGATAATATATGTTCCCATGATAATCAAGTTGAGGTGCATGAAAGAAGAGAAGAAAAAGAAGAAGATGCCATCTACACGTGCTAATTGCCATCATAGTGTGATAGCAGTTGCCATGTTGTTATGATGGCAGTTGCCATCATAGTATGATGACAGTTGCCATACTAATATGATGGGACTTGCCATATTGTCATTATGCCAGTTGCCATATTGTCATTATGGCAGTTGCCATCTTGATATGATCAGGTTGCCATCTTGTTATGATCAGGTTGCCATGCATGAATAAAAGTGTGTTAAAAAAACAGTGTTCACAGAAAGAACTAGTAAAAAAATACCATTAAATGCAGTCGACAACCCTTTTGGTACATCTTGCTTGAGAATGCATCGTGCAGGAAGTCGGCAATAAACTTACACCAATTCATGTTCTTCACATTTTCCAGATCCGCCTGCACCACACAAAATTTCAGGACAAAAAAGGTTGCCGCATCAGAAATCAAATGGAAAAAAACATCGGAAACCGCTGGCAGTCACTAGCTTTACACATGACATCGAAGCCAAAAAGATGAAAGGAAAATAAAGTAGTAAAGATGGATCATTCACCAGGATGGGGAAGCATTTGTTGCTTGGGCGAAGAGAGGTGGTCGGCGCGAAAACAGCTGAGATGAGGTACATGAGTAGCTTCATCTTGAAAACATCTCCAAGCGTCGTCATGGCCTGCAGCGAATCTGCCACTGCAGACGTGTTCGACATGGATTCCGACCCAGGAAACAAACGGGGGAACAACGCTTCCTCGATCTCATTGTTGACCTCGTATGGGACTTTGATATGTCCACGAGACACACCCAAAGTGCAGAACACGGATTCCTCGTTCAACGGTAGTCTTCCACGTCCCGGAATCACGAATTCCCTGGAGGCGGGGTCGTAGATCTCACCAAGCCAGTCGCATACAGGGTTGACAAGGTTCGTGCACCGGACATCCATCATAGACTGCATACCCATCTCAGTAGCAGCCCCCTTCTGATCGTCAGTGAATTTGTCAGTCAACGCAGTCAGTCGTTCTTGGGAGGCTCTGTTGCGAATACATTTCTTCTTCTGCAAGAAACAGACAAAAAGTGATCAGTTGTTGCCATGTTTTTGCAAAAAGTGATCAGTTGTTCCCATGTTTTGCAATGTCATGAAATTTTAGTTCGTGTCAGACGACTGCAAGCTCGAGGTGTCAACCAGTAATATAAAGCAGGAGGAAGGGGGGATGTGTGAACATTTACCTCATCACCCTCTTTTCTTCGTCCAGTTGCCCGATTACGCTGTGGTGGACCCATGAAATCATCATCATCGTTTTGATGATCGCCACGAGCCATTCTGCTGAGATAGGAACAGACCAAATTGTCATGGTGGAAATGTAAATGCAAGAGGTAAGCAGTTGCCACCTAACAGAAAATGTCAACTAGTGAATGCAGAAAAAATAACATGAACACACACGCACCCCTCCTATGATTGTCGGAAACATAAACGTGGCAAGTAAGCACGTTTATTGCATTATCAAGTAAAAAGAGTGTACATATGGTAAATGCACTTGAAAACAAAAAATGTTGAAGTTGCCATGTTAGCCCAAGATAGTACGATAGAAAGTCACAGAATCCTCCACATCAGAAAAACTAAGATGTGGCAGCTCACACACTGTCCTAAAAATACACCAATCAAATGCCACTTGTTCAGTGGCAGAAATGTGATAGGGTGAAATTGCCGTGCTGAAATGCAACACATACTACAACAAATCGATGAAACCACATCTAATCAAGAACCTGAAAATTGCCACAGTGTGATCAGATATCACAAAGTCGTTGTGGCAAAACAAAAAAAATTGCGCCTACAGTACAATGAATTTGCCATATTGTACTGACGGCGGCATGGCAATAGACATCATGTGGTCAGCCAAAAACTTGCCACATGCAAAGCATATGTATGGCATCTGACACAATTGATATGCAAATTTGGTTGCCACATTATGCAGCCAATTTGCCACACTGTCTTATTTGCAGAATGGCAACAGACAGTGTGTTCACATTCTATTTGCCACATGAATATACTACCCAAGTGGCAATAGGCACACTTGATGTGCACATTAGTTGCCGTCCAGTGCAGTTGGCTCCTGAAACTGCATTGACTACCGATTGTGGCAACTATCACAGTGTGGTAACTATCACAAATCATTCAGAAAAATTAGATGCCACAATGAAAAAGCATGTTTGTGACTACTATCACAGTAATTCAGCAAATTTAGTTGCCACATGGAAGAGCGTGTGTGTGGCAACTATCACAGTCATTCAATAAAAATAGTTGCCCCATGCGAAAGCTTATATGTGGCAACTAACACAGTCATTTTAGTAATTTGTTGCCGCAAGAGGAAACACGTTTGTGGCAACTATCACATTTGTTCAGGGAGTTAGTTGCCACACAATCATAATAGTTAATGAAACTATCAAGTTCGCCTCATACTACAGTTTCAAAACCCAACTAACTAGATCTAGAGTTCAATGGCAACTACTGCGACTTCAAATTCACCCTCAAAATTCTCCCACGAACTGACTGCAAACACAAATTCGAACCAATGCACATCAAACAAACCGGGAGACACCTGCCCAATCCATAGGCAAGACTAGTGCGTGCCTCCGAACAGGCATAACCACACCGACGATGCCGCCGCGACGAAACTGCCCGGTGGCACCAAAAACGGCTAGCAGACGACTTCGGCGCCGGCGGGAACGCTGACGCATCGCCGAATCGCGTGAATCTCTACGAATCTCGATCGAGGAATCGAACATGGAGGGAAGGGGGAAAATGCAGGAAGGGATTGCGAGAGTTGTAGCTAGCATTACCTTCAACCCGCAGGCGCTCCGGCGAAGCCGCTCCGTTCCGGCGAGCACCACCGACGGCCGCGAACACCGTCGATTCTTCCGCCTCCGCCGTCGCCTTCTCCCCTCGCCTTCTCCTCCAATGTTTGAAATGCGAGTGGGTTGTGCCAGTAACTGCGGTGCGGGTGAGTAAATGGAACCGTGAGGGAGAGGGGGCAGAGGTGTGCGACGTGTTTGACGTCAACCGCGATCGGAGCGTGGCGTGCGGGCGCATAGCAGTTCCACCGCACGCCTCCGAGTGACAACCGCTGACCGCGGGATGGCAACCAACGTGCGGGCGAACTGACTCGCACACCGCACACGCGCCTCGTCCTACGTGGCGCAGAAAACCGGCCGGTTTGTTCCCAGATTCGTGCACAAAGTTGCCAACGGAGATGCTTGCGTATGGTCGGGATGGTGAACGCCCACACGTGTGGGCGTTAACATTTCCGTTATGAATAACATAAAATCAAAGGATATAAAAGGATGACTTATGAAAAACAATGAAAGGTTTCGTTCTTTATTACTAGGTAGAAAAGAAATTACAGTAAGAAGGCTACAAAAGATGAGTTATTTAACCAAAACCACTATACTTGGGGCTAGGGTAATAACTTGGTACCACATTCTAGCCAGGGCACAAAAAACCATCAGAAATGCGCCTAATATGTAACGCGGAGCACTGATTCTGGAATCTGGTCGTGAAAACAGCGAAACCGACAGATGGGGCCCGCCTATCGGGCTGACGTGGCATGCCTATGTGGACAAGATGCTAAGTTGGACTGGGGTCCCACCTGTCAATGACTCAAGTCTTTATCTTTTTTCATTTTTTTTCTGTCTCCATTATCTCATGGGAATTTCAACGAACAGGCTATGGGCGTGTTCTCGTTGGTACCACGACCAGGCGAGACCGCGCGACGGCACACCGGGGAGCCGGCTGATGCAGCCGTGGCAAGGAGAGGCTTGGGCGGCGCCCATGGTGGTCTTCTATGGCTGTCAAGGCGACGGTGGGCTCGGGCGCATCGGCGTCCTCGCGGCCGCGGCCGGAGATGCGCTCCATGGCGCCCGCCAGCACAAGCGCGGCCAGAGCCTCCCTGCACGCCGCCGGGTGCCGCCGAAAGCTGTACAGCAGCTCCATTGCCGCCCGTGCGTGCTCCACTGGGACGCCCACGGGGCCCGACGCTGCATTCACATTCATTAGCCCGAGAAGGATGCTGCACAGGAGACGACTCGGGGCACGGCCCGATGCTTCTTCCGCCGCTAGCCACTGGTCGCGTCGCCTGTGGGCCACCAGCCGCTGGTCGCGTCGCCGGTCGGCCAACAGCCGTTGCTCGCGCCGCCAGCCCCTGGTCACATCCCGGTCGGCCGCCGGCTGCTGGTCGCGCCGCTAGCCACTGGCCGGGACCTGGTCGGTCGCCAGCCGGATGGTAGGTGGCTGTAGCGGCTGGGCGCCACATCGGTGGTGGGGTGGCTCGCCGGAGTTGGACTCCGGCGGCGGCGCGGGATATGGCTATGGTCAGTTTTTTTTTTTTTTTGACAGGAGTGAGAGAGAAGGAAGAAGAGATGCATCCGACAGGTGAGGTTTTGGGCCACATCAGCGAACTGTACACATAGGCAGGCCACGTTAGCCTGACAGGTGGGGCCAGCTTGTCGGTTTCGCTGTTTTCGTGGGTAAATAAGACAATCAGTGCTCCGCGTTACACATTAGGCACATTTTTAGTGATTTTTTGTATCCTAACTAGAATGTGGTACCAAGTTGTTACCCTAACCTCAAATGTGATGATTTTGGGTAAATAACTCACAAAAGATCATATATACGTTTACGGATGACCGGGCCATGGATGCTCGACATAGTTGGGACGGCTGATGTGGATACGATAGTGCAGTGATAGTGCGTGTTGTATTATTTGCGCGCGAGTGGCCATGCCCAGATTTACCACCAACATATACTCGACGAAAAAGGGTTTCCCCCCGCTTTATATTATAAAGCATACCACCAAGCGTCCAACATCAAGCATCCAACATTAAGGTACAAGTACAAAAAAAGTCAACGAACATGCTGGGGGCACAGCAAGACAAACCCCAAAAGAGTACTGGAGAGCGCTAATCTGGCTCAGGGGGGGGCGGTGGAGATGGAGGCGGAGGAGCGAATGACGCCGCCGAGGCACGAAGACCCGCCATGATGCTGTCAATGATGACTTGGTCACTCCGCTTGCTAAGCGGTCTCCAAAGCTGCAAGAAGCAACACATTTTGTAGATCACATCAGTCACACGGGACGGAATCACTCGTTCGATGACTAATTTATTGCGGGTACACCAAAGGGACCAGGCAAGAGTGCCGAGCGCGACCCAAATAGGGGCGCGCCTAGACCCGGGGAGCCGGAGGGTCTCCCCGAACAAATCCGGGAGGTTGTCATGGCACCATGAGCCTTCGACTACCTCCCGAAAGCAGCTCCATAAAAACTGCGTCGTTGGGCACCGGAAGAAGATGTGGTTGCAGTCTTCCGGAACCAGACAAATGGGGCAAAGCCCATCCCCGGGTCCATTACGCTTACGGACCTCAGTGCCCGAGGGGAGGCGTCCTCTAACCCATTGCCATAAGAATATGCGGATCTTAAGGGGGAGTTTGATCTCCCAGAGCACCGTGAGCTCTACTGGACCAGGCGTAGGAACAATAGCCTGGTATAGAGATCTAGTCGAAAATCTACCGCTTGGCTCAAGGTGCCAGGAGAGCGAATCCGGTTCCAGAGAGGGAGGATGAAGGGCAATGCATTCCAGTAACTCATCCCATTGCACAAGTTCGGCCGCCCCGAAGGTGCGACGAAAGGCAATCGCGCCTAGGTTCTCTAATTCCTCGGCCACCGAGATCTGTGGGCGGACACAGATAGAAAATAATGCGAAAAAACACTCCGCAAGGGGACGGGGTCCCGCCCATCGGTCTAGCCAAAAGAGGGTGGCAGACCCAGAGCCTATCTGGATGGAGGTCCCAATGCGTAGGACCGGGAGTAGAGAGATCACCGATTGCCAGAATTGGGAACCTCCAGACCTAGAGGCAAAAGCGAGTGGTTGCCCACGAAGGTACTTCCTACGGATAATCTGCAGCCACAGGCCCCCCTCCTCCGTCTGGATCCGCCACAGCCATTTGGACAGGAGGGCAATGTTCATACGCTTGGAAGAGATGACTCCCAAACCTCCCTGGTCCTTAGGTTTGCAGATCTCAGACCATTTGACCATATGGTACTTCTGCTTATTGTTCTCTCCCGCCCAAAAGAAGCGGGAAAGAAGTTTGGTAATTTCCTGATGAAGGGATTCATGAAGGCTATAGAATCCCATTATATACATCAAGAGGCTAATAAGGGAGGAGTTAATTAGAATCACTCTAGCAGCCTTAGACAGCCACCTCCCTTGCCAGGGCTCCATTCTAGGTTGGAGCTTGGCGACTATTGGGCGGAAATCCTTTTCCAGGAGACGTGTATCGCTAAGGGGCACGCCCAGATAAGTCGTAGGGAAGGAACCCAGGCGGCAGTTAAGACGGTTAGCCATCCGCTGGGCCTCCCCTTGGGAGTATCCCATGACCATTACCTCGCTCTTGGCAAAGTTTATCTTGAGGCCCGACATCTCCTGGAAACAGAGGAGGAATTTAAGATTCTGGATATCCTCATCCGATCCCTCGACCATCATAATGGTGTTGTCCGCGTACTGGAGGTGGGTTAGACCCCCAGGAGTCACCAGATGAGGGCAAATCCCCCTAATGTGACCCGCACGCTTGGCCAAGTCCAGAATCATGGCGAGCACATCAACCACAAGGTTGAAAAGAAATGGGGAGATCGGATCGCCCTGTCGGACCCCTTGGCCAGTCAAGAAGTATGGGCCAACCTCCCCATTGATGTTAACCGCCGTCCGGCCACTCATAACTAATTGCATGACCCGTGCAACCCAGTGGGGGTCAAAGCCACGCTTCAGCAACACTTCCCGAAGGAAGGACCAGTGCACCGTATCATAGGCTTTATGGAAGTCGATCTTGAAGAAAACTGCACGAAGGTGTTTGCTCTTAACCTCATGGATGATCTCATGAAGGACAAGGATCCCATCTAAGATAAATCTCCCTTTCGTGAAGGCCGACTGGTTCGGATGATGAATCCGGGGAGCGACAAGGGCCGCCCTAGAGGCGTACCCTTTAGCGAGGATCCGAAAGATCACATTAAGGACTGTGATAGGACGGAATTGTCTAATGTCCGCTGCTCCCGGCACCTTGGGGATCAAGGAGATAATCCCGTAGTTAAGTCGGGACATATCTAATGTACCCTTAGCGAACTCGCTAAACAGGTCAAGGATGATATCCTTGACCATCGGCCAGAAGGCCTGGAAAAAGCGAATCGGCAGGCCATCGGGGCCAGGGGCCGACGTCGGGTTCATGGCCTTAACAAGCGTCTCCACTTCCGCAACATCAAAGGGGGCGAGTAGAATCGCATTTTCGGCGGCGGACACCTGTTGGTCCCGTGACCAGAAATGGTCGGCTAGGGCCACCCCATTCCGCTACCGACCCTGAAATAGAGACTTGTAAAAGTCGTCGTCTGTGGTGGGAGATTCCCAGAGCATCTTCAATATGGGAATTTGGCCGGAGAGTGGATTTTTGGAACCCGGATGTATTGAAGGACTTTATTTTAAATAATTTGAAAATCATATTTAAGGTTTCAAAAAATTCTGAAAAAATTTCTATTTGATCATATGGATGTATATTACACATGTGTAAAGTTTGGTGATGAAATAAGTAAATATGTGACCTATATAAAAATGACAAAATGGTGATTTCCAAATAAGGAATAATGCATGCACTGTTCATCTTTCTAAAATCATGATTTTGTCATTTTTGTGTAACTCACATGGTTACTTATTTCAGCATCAAAGTTTACACATGTGTAATATACATTCATATAAACATGTAGATTTGTTCTCAGATTTTTTTGAAACTTCAAAAAAGCATTTTGGCACAGTTCAGAACATAGGGCTCCAATACATCCGGGTTCCAAAGTGACTTTTTGAATTTGGCCGTACATTCTTCTCTCGCCACTTCTGAACCATGATCTATGTCACACGTGCATCAACGGATGTTCTTGGCTCCGTGGACGGCTCTTGGCTGCTGAGCTACCTGCATGGTGTGTGCATGTTTTGTTTGCATGGTCCTGCCACGATCCGAATTATATGCGCTTGCATCATCTTTGGTCGGGTCTACAACTGTTCAGCGTGGCATCGTAGCTCTTTTCTCCCTTTTTATTTTTATTTTTCATCTGCCTAGACTAGATATAGTTTCGGTCATGTATAATTTTACTCTCTCCGCCATATTCGTTTGTGTGTGCGCGCGCTTGTATTAATTGTGTACTCCCTCCGTCCGGTGAAGAGTATACATCTAGCTTCAAAATTTGTCTACAAAAATATGTACTTCTATTTCCAATGCATTTTAATGTGGGAAAAAATATTTTTCTCTAATCACACGGTAATCAAGACCAATAGTAATCTATACATGATTTTCTTAATTTCTACATGCATTTGGCTCATTGGGGGTTGGGTAATTAAATAGGAGCGAGATGATGGCTTGCACATTTTTAGTGCATTTTTTTACTCAACTTCATAATTTGTCTTCAAATTTCTAGACGTACACTCTTCACCGGGCGGAGGGAGTATATCTTAAACATGCACATGCAGCTCATTGCTTTTGTATATATCCCCTACATTATTAGTCAATAGAAAACACCCTTTCATTTATAAAGTAAAGTAGGGTAGTGATACGCGCCGGCGCACCGGCCCAAATTTGGGCCGGTCAGCCTGCAGCCGTGCGATCCATTCGCGCGCGATGTGTCCCTGCCCTAGCCACCTCGTGCGTGTGCTCCGACGAGAATAGGAAGCACCTCTCCCTCGCCGTCGCAGCACCCCCATCCTCTGCCTCTTCGTCGCCGCTCGTCGCTGTCGCCGCTCATGCGCCCACAGACTCGTCCCCGGTTGAAGCTTTTTTAGCCTCTGATTGAACCTTTTGTTACGCCGGTTGAAGCATTTTTCCACGGGTGAAGCTTTTTCATAGGGGTTGAAGCTTTTTCCACTATGCCTGTTGAAGCTTTTTCCGCCACTGGTTGTAACTTCTCCTTAGTGAGTTGAAGCTTTTTTCCATGTCAGGTTGAAGCATCGGCGCTCGTCGTCTGCCACGCATGTAGCAAAAAAGTCGCCGGTGGTAGCAAAAACAGGATGTGGTTGTAGCAAAAAAAAGGATGTGGTTGTAACATTCCCTGTCTGCCGCTTGTAGTTTGTCGCACTGCTAGATCTAGCATCGCCGGCCGCCGGTTGTAGCAAAAAGAAACTCTGGTTGTAACAAAACGGCGACACGGTGGTAGCAAAACTGTGACGCCGGTGGTGCATTCTAGCAAAGTAAGACTTTTCAGTTGCCGGTAGTAGCTTATTTTGCAGGCGGTTGTAGCTTTTTTTGCTGCTAGTTCCAGCAAATTTTGCCGCTGGTTGCAACTCCTGGACTGGCGATGGTCACCGCGCCTATCATCTATTGTTCCTCTGTTCCATTGTTTGGTTGAAACTTTTTTATCTATTGGATATAGCTTTTTGCGTCCACGGTTGTAGCATGGGAAAACATTGTTCGCAACTCTCCCCGATGCCGCGGTTGCAGCTCCCACCGGTCGCCATGGTCGTAGCATGGGGCACCTCGGTCCCCTCCACGAC
This sequence comes from Triticum aestivum, assembly GCF_018294505.1. Lineage (NCBI taxonomy): Eukaryota > Viridiplantae > Streptophyta > Magnoliopsida > Poales > Poaceae > Triticum > Triticum aestivum. The sequence continues at coordinate 64,833,230 of NC_057812.1, forward strand.
GTTTGGCCTGCCGCCGGTTGCAGCAAAAAAAGAGGAAAAAAGAGGAGGATGAGAAAGAAAGTGAGGGACAAGGAAGAAGGGGGAGGTGGGAACACAAGCGGGGCTGCAACCATGGCCAGCGGGAACTTCAATCTTCCAAGCTACATCCATGGCCGACGGCAAGCTGCTCACGTGCTGCAACGAGGGAGGCTAGAGATGCATACGTTGTGGGGCGAGATCCGCGCGAGGCTGAAGAGAGCAGAGAGGATAGCGTTTGATGGCCCTGTGTCTACGTGTCGCCTGGTGGATGGCTGGGGCGAAGCGTGCGGGACGCGACCGGCCCAAATTTCGCCGGCGCACCGCGCCCAATCGTTTCCCAATAAAGTACCGCTCTCACACGCCTACGTAGAGGAGTCATCTACTATTTGTCATGAAAGCTGCCTAGCGTGCACTCCAGCAGGGCCAGTCCTTTCTTCGTACAAAAGTTATCCACAGTTAGGTAGACGTACGCCTCCTATTGATCGATGAATAGCTCAAGTGTTCAGCCACCTCCATGTTTGGTTGTTCTCAGTTACGGCCTTACGGGCTGCTTGAAAACAACAAAGAGATGCCACTGTCGGTGAAAGAATTACTGGATTTTTATTTTTATTTTGCGGAAATGAGGAAATAATTGTAGTTAATCACGCAAGAGAATGCATGCATAGGCGCGGAGAGTAAGTAGTCTCTAGCTGATTGAATTGTCACTTGATTAGGCAGAAGATCGCAAGTAGGAGTACTTGATAAGTTGTCAGCACATACAGCTTTCTTAATTCGGACAAACAAACAGCTTCATAAAGAAAGACCCCATTAACCACTGCCCGCACCTGTCTATGTCTGCCAGCTCTCCTATTCCTGTTTGTGTCAAGATAATGACCGGGAGAGCTAGAAAGACTGGTAACAATGGGCGACACAAAAGCTGGTTTTCCAAGAAGTCGCAGTGGATTTCCTGAAATCCATTCTCAGATAACTCAGCTGATGGTTAGGCAAGTCCCTATGCTATGAGGTGCTTGCTGCGTGTCGGTCCTATATGATCCTACTATTGCTGATATGTCGTCCTTTTTATATTCTTTCAATTTGTTTTTGTTTGGCTATGTGCATCTTAGTTATGCAGAGGCCGGGTGATGCTTATTATGTTTTGTATCTGCTTGATGCTACATTTTGAATCAATAAAAATGCCCTTTATCGAAAAATGAGGTGCTTGCTGCTCTTGGTTGTGTTCTTTGTGGCCGGACCATGGAAACACCCCGGGGAAGCCCGGCCACTGGTGCCGGCGGTCATGCTGTTCGGTGACTCGTTGGTTGACATAGGCAACAACGACTACATCCAGACTGCCGCCAAGGCAAATTTTCCTCCATACGGTAGGGACTTCCAAGACCATATCGCCACAGGGAGATTTTGCAACGGCAAGGTGCTCAGCAATTTCATAGGTTGGTCGCAGTCCTACTCGATCGATCTTGTTAAATATGCGCATCCCTCAAGTGTTCAACTCTTGATCTTGTGTTACGATTTTTGTGATTGGTTTCAGGTGAAGCGCTGGGGTTTACTGGCTCCCCAGTAGCATATCTCATCCCGGAGGCATCGGGGGAGAATCTTCTTAGTGGAGCTAACTTTGCATCTGCCCAATCGGGCTATTACGACCAAACGGCACATATGTATGTAAGTATATATATCACGGATCTGTTAATTCTCAAGTCTCATGCAACTTCTCTGCCATTTGATTTTATACGTTGAAATTCATGAGGAATTTTTTTCTTTTTAGATGAGACTTAGTTAACTCTCATCTAAACGAGAGCTAGCCACACAATAATTTCATATGCATTAATATTACAGCTGCTCTTAACTTTCCCCTTAGAAATTATTGATTCTCTATAGTTCTTAACTCATCCGTCACACAAGGATGGATCACCTTTGTAAGATAATAATATTTTTTTTCCACTTTCATTGAGCGTAAAATGATGTCTAAGTTGGACAAATTGTGTAATGCAGAACGTTGTCCCTTTGTCCCAACAATTAGAGCATTTCAAAGAGTACCGACATAAGCTGGTAGTGCAAGTTGGGAGCAACCAGGCTCAGTCTATCATCTCAGACTCACTTTATATCATCAGTGCTGGTTCAAATGATTATCTCTTCAACTACTATGTCAACCCTTTCATTTATAAATCCCAGGATCAGTTCTCTGACCTCCTTATCGGCATCTTGAACAACACGGTGGCGGTGAGCAGCATGAAAGATGCAATTTTTTGCCATGTGATTATGATCATGAGATTCTCAAACCTAGAACTAACTGTAGGTACTTTACGGCATGGGTGCTCGGCGCATCGGTGTTTTCTCTTTGCCAAGTTTTGGTTGTGCTCCCTTAGCAGTCACGGTGTTTGGCCATGGGGGCAATGACACGTGCGTAACTAGGCTCAACAATGATGCCATGAGGTTCAACAGAAAGTTAAGCACATCCGTCGACTTGCTGTCAAAGCGGTACCACGATCTCAAGATTGCAGTTCTCGATTTGTATACACCTCTGTACAGCCTCGTGACCTCTCCTGGCTCACAAGGTAAGATTATATTCCCTCCATTCTTAAATATAAGTCTTTCTAGAGATTTCAATATGAACTACATACAAAGCAAAATGAGTCAGTCTACACTCTAAAATATGTCTATAACTCTATATACATCCTTATATAGTCCCAATTGAAATCACTAAAAAAAAACTTCTATTTACAAACGGAGGGCGTAGTAGTATTTCAAGGCGTTTGATCCAGCTGATCAGCTATGTGTGGGTTTTGGCACCAGGGTTCACTGAGTCGAGGACTCGAGGCGAGGATGCTGTGGGACAGGAACGGTGGAGGCTACGGTGTTTCTCTGCAATCCTATATCGATCGGGACTTGTCCAAACGCAACAGCATACGTGTTCTGGGATTCTGTCCACCCCACAGAAGCAGCAAACAATGTGATCGCTGATTCCCTCGTCGATGGCATCAACCTTCTTGTTATGTAAATCATACCGTTGGGAGTAGCCATGCTGTGAGGGGTAAAGGACAGAGGCACTGCCCTATACCTAATACTGCTTGCCCCTTAGATAGTTCACCCCTTCACTGAAAGTACTGGTGTGTTCATGCCGAAAACACTATTTATATGCTTGATTTTAAGTGTGTCCTACATGTCAGCTATATACAGACCCTATCAGACAAAAAAAGGTTTGTGTAAAATAGCTCGAAAGTTATTGGTGCTAAGAACCCATTTTTTTGAAGGAAAAGTGCCCCTTGTCCATTCATATCACCAACAAGTTACACCACACATTTTCTGTGGAAGAGAGAAACCAAAGCAAGGGAAATTACTGGGAAACAACGCAAGTTTAGAAAAAAATGCAAAAACATGGGTCCCTGCATCCATCTGCACGGCCATCATGATGGGGAAGAGAAAGGTGGGCCTCCAACTTGCCAATTCCAAAAAAGCACGACGGCGGCCCTTGCTGTGTTGCCAACCGCAGAACAGGCATCACCGCGAAAACATTATTTGGAGCATGTACTAGTACTAAATAGTTATTGGTGCTAAGAACCAGGCAGAAAACCCTATTCCCGGAATTGCTAATTCTCATTTGATTAATCCAGCTCATCAGCGGCAACGATAATTTGTGTAATTCACAATCGGTGTAATGTGTACTACTGAATAGTTAGTATGGTGATAGTGGGAAGTAACTTACTAGTAAAATGCATATGTTAATATTTTATGTTATTTTTTCGTAGTGAATAGTAACATATGTGTGGTGTCATACAAATCTCCATTTAGATTCATTTTGACTTTGGATGCGTTAAGCTACGATCACATATTGTATTATCACAAACACATCTCTCATTAACTATGTACCACGTAAACAAACTTGGCTTGGGGCTACGTTATGTTACTAGCTAAATTACTCCCACTATGGCGAGCCTTATCGATGCTGCTGGGCTACACCATAGTGTACTATCCAACCAGACAATGTAATGATTCCATGAAATTATGGATTCTTAACTGTATAGAGTATTAGTTTGTTTTATCTTATTTCCTTTCTGTTTGTTCCTTTTGTTATAGCTAAGGAAACGGGACTTTATTAGAACATAGTTTCCCATATTTGTTCTCTTTTTGTCAACATAATTTTCAATTATATATTTGGCTATTTTTTGTGTGAACTATTTGTTTTTTTTTCTATCGTTTGTGTTGCCCTCAATAATTCATAGTAATGTCCTTAAAGTAAAATTTCCATAAAAGGTTTCTATTTTTTCATTGGTTCCAACATATTTGTAAACTACTTGCTCATTTTCATGACTACTATTGCACATTTTCATGACTACTATTGCACAGTTGGTTCAGGCAGCTCACGCTAGGAATCTGTTTGCTAAAAAAATAGGAATATGTGGCTACGTATAGCATTCTCTTGGTATTTTATTTATTGACTAGCAAACATGCCCGTGTGTTGCAACGGGAGAGAAAAAAACATCATGCATATACACCAAGCTCTAACACCTCCGCCTTCGTTCTGGAAATCAACCATGCTCAGCGCCGGTGCACTGGACCCCACAACAATCCTGCACAACAGCAGCACCACCGGTGATGTTGGTTGCGAGTCGAGGGAGCGCCGGCACACGACATTGCTGCCACGAGCTGCTTAGTTGCCTTCCCTAAAAAGTTCAACACAATAATAGAGGGAATTTGGCTAGACATAAATTAAATCGCATTTGAATACTTAGTGTTGCAGGAGCAGAGATGATTTAAACATATAACCCATCAACTCTGTTGTTGTTCAAACTATTGGGACATTGCATTTGCATTACATGTAGAATGGTAACACGTACAAGCATAACCCGTATTTTGTTTGTACTATTCAAATCAGTAATGATCATTCATAATCACTGGTTTTTCTCCTCATTCCCATGCAGTAAGGACACATGTACACGTACGACCTATGTCATGTTGCTGCTACTAAAAATCACTTGCGACCATTCATAAAACCATTTTCTCTCCCCATTCTACAAATAAACTACTCCTAATTAAACAATAAATTGTATTATTCAAATATACAAAATGCATTATAAAATCAGGAGCAAATCCATGAGATGGGGAGAGACAGATAATTCACACATCAATCCAAACAAAATAAGGTTAGGTCAATAGCTTTAATATGATTAGATAGACTTGCAAGAAAAGCAGACTTACCCGTTTTAAGCAATAGTCCTAATGTTTAAGCTCATATTTATCTGGTTAATAACAATGGAATTCTGACGGACAATAATAACAATATACCGCATTTCATTCACCTGACTTGGCATTCTTAGCCTGGTTTAGACATGCTTGACAACAAACAGCAGCAAATTCTTGCGTTAAGCCCAACTATGCAGCAGCACCACTATAATTGGCATGTAGCTTAGTATTGCATTGTGGATGCAAAGGTCGACCAGCTTTATCTCTTCTTCTGCACCAACTTGTTTTATACTCGATCTCTTTGAGCAATTCAAAAGATATTCCGTAATTATGAACCTAACATGTCAGACTTAACACAAAGAGGTGTTGAGCTTCATAAAACATAATTAACAAAGAGAATGGTAGAGAAGCAACCTTCTGTTTCATTCTCAGTTTTTTCAACATGCTCAGTTTGTGAGAATTCTAGTGGTAACCAAAGACCAGAATCCTCCAGTAGCTCATGACAATAGAACTCCAGGGTTTGCTTTAACAATTCTATATGGAAGGTCGAAACCCAAGTTTTGCAGTTGAGAATTTAGGAATAAAAGAAATGGAAAATGTTCAGAAGCACACAATAGGTACCAAATTATTAGACATGAATTTGAACACCTTAAAGTGAGTATAAGTTCTAACGGCAAAGCTCACATGTGTGCTTCGTCAATGGAGAATCCAACATTTAATGCTGCACATCTCAACAATACTTCTAACAACATTTAAAAAATTCAGATCTCGTAAGTAAGAAATGCAAGTAACGAATAGCAAAAACATGGACTCACCTGTGGTAGTTGGACATGGTAGTGCCAGCTCAGGGTGGAGATACCTAGCGGGCTTTTCAGCCCGCTAAGGACCGGGCCAAATGGTCCCAGCCCGCTGGCATATATGGCCTGAAAGCACCACTGGTCCGGTCTGGATTTGCTCGGTCCGACTGAGCGGATCGAGAACTGCCACCGGTGCCGTTGCCCGCTTTCTCCTCCTCCGACCATGGAGAGGTGCCCCCCGGCGCGAGCTCGGGATGCTGCTCCTTGTCAAGGCAGAGACCCACTCTAACGCGCGAGAACCACGACACCTTCCGGTCACTGTCCATGTCCACGGCGTTGTACTTGGACAGCTCATGGACTTGACCACCCAACGTGGCATGAACTGAATTGAGTTGGCCGTGTACCCACCAATCGAGAAGAGGACAGCCGTGAACGGCGTGCCCAGGCCCAGCTAAGTGGGCGCTGCCGTCGAGTTGAACCTCGAGTGGTGTTCTAGTTCCCCGACAACGGGGCGCTCAGCAAATAGCTGCACGTCCACGGCATCGAGGTGCTCAGGTGGAGCCAATGCGTGCAGGTCGAGCTGGACGTGGAAGGCAGGCTTAACTACCTGCACAATTACACTGACTCTCCCTAGGTGCACAAGAATCTCAATAGCAGCAACTCCTCCTCGATGTTTTCTTCCATGCCAAACTCTCAAACTTCGCCCTTACGCTCGCGATAAAAGCCGACACCGAGGACGACACCATGTGGATGACCCAGCAACGTAAGTTAACAGCTCCTGTCAAACTTCCATGAAAATTCAGTTTCGTCTGACAAGCTGTCAAAATTCAGTTTCGTAAGTTAGGCATGCATGTGCTAAGGCATTGTTCATCAATTAAGCAGTGTGCTTGCCTGCTTCAGGCTAGCTTTGCACGTCGGTGTTGGAGCTTCTGGCAGATTTCCTCTAGCGATGTTAAACCAACCTTCTATCTCGCTTGAGTTTGAGTTAGGGCTCACAGACTTCGCGTGAGTTTCAATTGGGGCTCACAGGATGTAGTCTCCACGCTGAACACTCATGACAACAACGGTGTGCGGCGGCGCATACGCACACACGGTGCACACGGCGACCCGAGCGCCCCGGGCAGGGCACATGCACGCACGCTGCACACGGTGAGCATGGCGTTGACTCCTACTACCCCGTGCAGGTCGGTCCCTCTGTCCTAACCGAAATTTTGCCTCGCCAGTATGGGCACCTCGGTCCGGTCTGGTCCACTGGTGGCTGGTCCAAATGGCGACTCAGTGAACAACTGGCCCAGCCCAGACCGTGTCCACCTGCCAGCCATTGTGTTTGTCGTGCTCGCGGAGGAACCTTGGTCGAAGTCCATGCTTACTGTCAGCCGCACCACCACGACAGGAACGCATCTGGTGCCGGAGAGGGCCTCGGCCATGTCCAGTGGAACCTGAGCCATGGCAAGGGTGGTAGGGGAGGAGGATCTGGCCCCGATCTTGAGGGAGTGAATTGAAGAGGAAGAGGAGGAAGATGATGTCCGGAAGGATCCCATCCAGCCATGTTCATGGAAGGAAGGGGAGGAGAAATCCAGCTTCAACCCCGACCTCGTCGAAGCTCATGCCATGGAGAAGGGCCGCAGCGCCAGTGCACGCCGGTGTCGGAGAAAGTGCAGAGGGGACGGCGGCTGCAAGGGGAAGAGATCGTGATTTTATTTTCATCCCGTGCGGCAGCAAGAATCAGGGGTGGGTCTTCCAAAGAAAAAGGAGTCAGGGGTTAATGCGTCGGCGGTTGTGGGACATGTACGTCTAGGCTAGGAAGTTGATCTGATATATATGGGATTGTTTTCCTTTTTTTTTCATCAAGCGTGATGTGCAGAGTTCGTTTTTCCCTTTTTTTCATCAAGCCCGACATGCATACTTTGTTCTGTGTCTTCTTGTGTCTTCTCTTTCGTAGTAGTAGATAAGAAAAAACATAGATCTATGTTTAAATCCCACTCGTCAATCTTTATAATTAACATAATATCAACGGATAGAAAAGGGCGACCTATGGAGAACTATGAAAGACTCCTCCCTTTAATATTAGGTATAGATATAGATTTACTTTATTTTTTAGTGTTATTCAACTACAGGTACAAAAACAACACTGTCTGGCCAAAATGCATCATCGCTGACTAGTTTCTGGCTGGTAGTCCCTCAGGGTCAGTGAGGATTTGCTCATGACACCAGGCACCTGGTCAGCCAGTGATGTGGTATTAGTTATACTGCTAGCCGGTCAGTACTCAGTGGTAATGATTCCGTTCACCTTGCATGTCTACGCTTTATTTACATATGTTTACCAGTGATGCAAACAACATTGACAGAAAGATAGGAACACAATACACACACATAATCATTCATTTGAACAATGCTTTTCGTAACACAATTCACATGTATATTTACACAGTTCACACCAACAATTCGATAATACTAGCCAAAGCTACAATCTTCACAGTTGAGCCTCTTAACAAACTAGAGACACAACGTATATTTTCTCACCGATCTCTATCCTAGTTCATAAACCCCTTGGTCATCTTGTTTTCTGCAGTGCCACTAAAATGTAAGTCTACACACAACAAAATTTGTCAAGACAACTAACATAAAATATTTATTGGTTCATTTATTGCACATGCATTTATGGATTTTATACCTAAGTTTTGATACACTCCGCTCAAGGATTCTCGGCTTCTCCAAGAAGCAGCAAATTGATTTTTGTTGTATGTCTGGAGAGAGCAGAATCTTCCAAGGCTTGATTCAGATCCTAAGAAACTATTTACCTCGCATGATAATGACACTTGTGCACACAACCATATCCGAAATGAGAATTCCAGAGTATCTCGGGCCTACTACCCCTAAGAGTTCCTCTTTTCTTCCTTCATTTTTGTGTTGTGCAACTAAAATATATGGTAGCTGCAATTGAAATATTTTATTTAAACCTTGTTGAGTTTACTTAGACATCAAAAAGTAAAGTAAGCATATACCGAGTATAATGTTGAAAAACATTCCACTCTATCTCCTATAATGAGGGAGCTGGTTGCATTCATACTATTTTTTATGAAATATTCATCACTATATTGTCACATATAATATGCATAATATGTACACCAAGGCAGACCAACCTCGCCAAGAATGTTTTCTAACATATCTATGACCGAGTAATATTTCTAACATATTCATAGGTACATGGAACATAGAGAAATTGTAAGACTCATAGCAAGACAATTACATGCATCCAAGAATTTAAGCACATCCATGACATGCATAACATAATTGAAATTGCAAGATAGTTATGAAGGAATGGAACTCACCGTCGCGTCTGACCGAGGAACATTGCAGTACATGTCAGGACTACAAACACACATCGAGGCGCAAGAGACGCGACCAGCAACAGGTCAAATCCATGTGGCAAAGCAATGGATGGGTGGCAATGCAGCAACGGCCCGACGGGAGAGAACCACCACGGCGTCCGGACGGCTTGCAAATGGCAACTTCTGGTTGGTGTGGCCACAAAAGAAGGCCGTGATGTCATTGGAGAGGCCGCCACATATCACCGGCCGGAGGAGAGGGGAGACTCGATTTTCCCTTATCTTCTCTTGATTGCAGCAGAGGGCCTTTCATGCCTTTTAAAATCCAGTTCTCAACCGTCAGTCCTTGGCGGTATTAAGGTGGGCCCCATAGCTCTGGCTATCATCTTTTGCTTGCGGATGGTGGCTTGTTGTTATTCAAGGCAAGTGTTGAGGGAGCGAATAGCATGTCAAACCTGTTGAATACATATTGCAGTGCTTCAGGATAGCGACTGCACAATGAGAAGTCATCTATATTTTTTAGTAGAGGATTTGCACAACCTTTACGTGAAACCATGAAGGTCGCTCTGAATGTGCAAACCAAATCTCTAAGTGACAGATATTTGGGCATGTATGCAGATGTTGGACACTCAAAGAATGGGTCATTTAAATACCTTAGGGATCGTGTGACATAAAAGATTAAAGCTTGGAAGGAGAAGCTCCTTTTGGCAGCTGGTAATGAGGTTTTAATCAAGTCGGTGGCTGTAACACCCCGGATGTAACTTTCCATAATAGTAACTCCAACCCTTGCCATTTCCAGCTATGTGATATGATATTTCCTTCATGGTTGGCTTCTTTTGTTTGCCTTTGTGTTATTTATTTGTTGCATTGTTATGCCATTTCTTTTTATTATTGCACTTGTCATCTATGTTTGCATCATGATCTTGCCAAGTGTTGTGTGTGCTTGGGTCATATTGCATATCCATCCTCATCATGTGCATTGTGTGACCCATGCGTGACCACCTCTTGCATCACCTCTAACTCCTTCTCTTTATTTTATTTGGCAGGTGCCATTTTCCCTACCCCCAATAATGTCCAAGACTTCCTCATAAATCTTGCATCCTGTCCTAAACCCCTCTGTCAAGTTTCACCTCATTTGGAATTGTTTTGGTCAGGTTAAAAAATGCTCAAGTTTGAATTTTATTCAAACTTGCTCCATTTTTTACCTCTAAAATTGTCCAAGGTAATTATTTCAAATACTACAACATTCCAGGAGCTTGGAAATATTTTTATATTTACCAAACTCCTCTTCTTTGTCCCTGGCCTTTTCCCATTTGTTTTTCTGCCTGAAGAAATTGCAAAAGGAAATGAGCAGCGCAACAGCCCACTACCTGGGCCAGACCCCAGCAGCAGCAGCACTCACCTGGGCCTCGGCCTCTCAGGACGGCCCAGGTACTCTGCCCGCAGCCCGTCTCAGCCCCCGCGCGGCGCCTGCCTCCTCTTTCTCACCCGGCCACCCCTTTACCCACGCGCCCGTACGCCCGCGTGGTCGCCCCGGCCTGCTCGTCAGCGCCTCCCTGTAGCTTCCAACCCACCTTTCCCTCTCCCCTCGACGTCGCCATGGGGACCGCGAGCCCGAGTGTCGGTGTCAAAACTGGCGGATCTCGGATAGGGGGTCCCGAACTGTGCGTCTAGGATCGATGGTAACAGGAGACAGAGGACACGATGTTTACCCAGGTTCGGGCCCTCTCTATGGAGGTAATACCCTACTTCCTGCTTGATTGATCATGATGATATGCGTATTTCAAGAGTTGATCTACCATGAGATCGTAGATGCTAAACCCTAAAAGCTAGCCTATGGTATGATTGTTGTATATCTATCGACTAGCCTGACCCTAGTTTATATAATGCACCAAAGGTCTAGGATAACATGAGTCCTAGCCGAATACGCCGGTGGAGGAGGAGTCCTTGTCTTGATTACCAAGTCTTGTGGAATCTTCCTTGTATGCGACAGCTGTCCGGACTGGCCCATGAGTATACGGCCATGGGGATGCTCGGCCCAATCTAACAGATTGGGAGATGACGTGGTGAGTACCCCCTAGTCCAAGACACCGTCAGTAGCCCCCTGAACCGGTCTTCAAGTTAGGAACGCTCCTCGATTCTTCCGAACTATTCTTCATCTTCGGTCATCGTTCTTGAAAACTGGTTCAACAAATCTTCTCATCTTCGATCTTGAGGATCGCCGAAGTGCATCCAAAGAGTTTACACGTCGGGTATCCGAGGAGCCCCTTTAAGTTTTCGGCCTTTATCAATGCCTTGTTATTTTTATGCTACACCTCGGGTTTGAAGTTGTTCCCGGGAGGCAGTGTCCTCTTGCGTCCGAGCTCTAACGCCGGACTGTATTCGAGGTATCTTTTGCAGCCGAGCACCAACGCCGGACTATGTCCAAGCTCCAACGCCGAACTGTATCTGAGCTCCAACGCCGGACTATATCCGAGGTGTCATAGATCATGGTTCAAAAAAGTTGAAGGAGTTTAGCCGAGTTTAATGCCGGAAATGCCCTCTATGAAGCTAGCCGCTAGCACCCGAGCTTTATGCCGGACTGCTTCCAAGGTGGTGCACCACCTCGACCGCAGGCTGATTTTTTGTGAATATTTTTAACTGGTGCAGTTTATTCTCTGCCGATGTATATCCAGTAGCCCTCAAGGTGTGTATCAGTCTAAAACCCGAGATGCACCTGAAGGCAAGTATAAAACCGCTATTCCTAGTAGTCCCTGAGACTCAGGTCGATGCGCGAAATCGGCCTGAGGATCAACTCCTAGCTTGGCAGCATACATGGGAATAAAAACGCTGTGTAATATATTAGAGATAATAGTGATCAGCGAACGGGCCCCTGAGAGAGGGTCGTGAGAAGTCGCCGTGATATATAGCTTGATGCCAGATAGGTCCAGATGGTACTTATTGCTGTCCGAAGACGCGCTTTCCCATAGTTTGATCAAGCCAAACAGTGAGCCCTTTGAATTTTCTGCATTGAATAGGCAATGCAGTAGCCCCCGAGACACTGGTCGGGTGGCAACACCAGATCAGGGGATCAATGTGCCCCTTTAATATTTGTAAATAATGAGCGCAAAGCCCAGTAGCCCCCGAGCCTTAATGTGGGCACGGGTGGCCGAATTAAGGATCGATATCCAGAGAAAAATCACAGATTATGTGTAATGATTCTATGTATCCAAGTACTTTACATCATTATTTTGACTCCCTTGCGACCATTTATCAGTTGAAAGTGGCCCATCATCGGCCTCTACCCCTTGGTAGATACTATGCAGTGTGTTTCCGCAATAACAAAACAACCCTTAGCCGATGTCTCGGTGCCGGAAGGCGGTTGTGTTTAGCGGAAACAAGGCAATCAGATATGCGGGCTTTAAAACTTTCGCTTAGTCATAGGAGCTTTATACTAGGGAAGCTAGCTATGAGCCCCCGTTTAGTGTTCGGCGAAAGCCGAGGTCAAGCCGTAAACACTTCGGCCAATGTTATGAACGGCCCGTCATTTAAAATAGTCATCGGATCCCTGACTAGTTTACGCCTATTGTGACAGTCAGTTTTCGGCTTTCTTCACTGAGGTGCTTGACCATGTGAGATGGAAGCACAATCGCAGTGGTTCTCCCTTTGCACACCTAGCCGAACAAAGCGGAACGTAGGAGGCAAGCACAGGAGCCGGGCAACCCAACTATTGACCAAAGACACAATTCGAAACCGATGCATATATAGCAATATCCGAGAATATTTGTGTCGAATCCCTAAAGGTGTCCGGCGTTGCACTGCGAGACTAATGCCGGAAACGCACAAATAGTTTAAAAGTGCCACAGGCTTGAAAAGCCAAAAAACTTATTTAAAAGTAATGTCCGAACTAGATCAAGTGTTCAGTGCCAATCCGAAAATTGGACTTTAAAAAAAGTGCTTCTGCCGTGCTTTAACGTGATACATCCTATCTCAAGACTTCAAGCGGGTCAGCCTACAGCTTCAACCTCCTATCTCGAAGGCAGAGTACTTCTCATTAGGCCAGTTTAGCAAACTAAACTCTAGCGGTTTTGAGAGAGAAATTAGCCTCCTCAGCTAGTGACCACATACTTGTGTCGAAAAAGGAATGATAAATAATAATAATAAAAATAAAAACTTTGCAACGACTAAGAAGAAGAACACTTATTATAAAATGGCTCATATAAATTTAAGAGCCCCCAAGTGACTTGGGTAAAATAATACTTTGAAACTGGTTCAACAAATATTCGGTCGTCATTCTTGGAAACTGGTTCAACAAATCTTCTCATCTTCGATCTTAAGGATCGCCTAAGTGCATCCGAAGAGTTTACACGCCGGTTATCCGAGGAGCCCCTTTAAGTTTCCGGCCTTTCTCAATGCCTTGTTATTTTTATGCTACACCTCGGGTTTGAAGTTTTTCCTGGGAGGCAGTGTCCTCTTGCGTCCGAGCTCTAACGTCGGACTGTATTCGAGGTATCTTTTGCAGCCGAGCACCAACGCCGGATTGTGTCCAAGCTCCAACGCCGGACTGTATCCGAGCTCCAACGCCGGACTATATCCGAGGTGTCATAGATCACCTTGGTTCAAAAAAGATGAAGGAGTTTAGCCGAGCTTAATGCCGAAAATGCCCTCTATGGAGCTAGCCGCTAGCACCCGAGCTTTATGCCGGACTGCTTCCAAGGTGGTGCACCACCTCGACCGCGGGCTGATTTTTTGTGAATATTTTTAACTGGTGCAGTTTATTCTCTGCCGATGTATATCCAGTAGCCCTCAAGGTGTGTATCAGTCTAAAACCCGAGATGCACCTGAAGGCAAGTATAAAACCGATGTTCCCAGTAGCCCCTGAGACTCAGGTCGATGCGCGAAATCGGCCTGAGGATCAACTCCTAGCTCGGCAGCATACATGGGAATAAAAATGCAGTGTAATATATTAGAGATAATAGTGATCAACGAACGGGCCCCTGAGAGAGGGCCGTGAGAAGTCGCTGTGATATATAGCTTGATGCCAGATAGGTCCACATGGTACTTATTGCTGTCCGAAGACGCGCTTTCCCATAGTTCGATCAAGCCAAACAGTGAGCCCTTTGAATTTTCTGCATTGAATAGGCAATGCAGTAGCCCCCGAGACACTGGTCGGGTGGCAACACCAGATCAGCGGATCGATGTGCCAGTTTAATATTTGTAAATAATGAGCGCAAAGCCCAGTAGCCCCCGAGCTTTAATGTGGGCACGGGTGGCCGAATTAAGGATCGATATCCAGAGAAAAATCACAGATTATGTGTAATGATTCTATGTATCCAAGTACTTTACATCATTATTTTGACTCTCTTGCGACCGTTTATCAGTTGAAAGTGGCCCATCATCGGCCTCTACCCCTTGGTAGATACTACCCAAGGTGTTTCCTCAATAACAAAACAACCCTTAGCCGATGTCTCGGTGCCCGAAGGCGGTTGTGTTTAGCGGAAACAAGGCAATCAGATATGCGGGCTTTAATATTTTCGCTTAGTCATAGGAGCTTTATACTAGGGAAGCTAGCTATGAGCCCCCGGTTAGTGTTCGGCGACAGCCGAGGTCAAGCCGTAAACACTTCGGCCAATGTTATGAACGGCCCATCATTTAATATAGTCATCGGATCGCTGACCAGTTTACGCCTATTGTGACAGTCAGTTTTCGGCTTTCTCCACTGAGGTGCTTGACCATGCGAGCTGGAAGCACAATCGCAGTGGTTCTCCCTTTGCACACCTAGCCGAACAAAGCGGAACGTAGGAGGCAAGCACAGGAGCCAGGCAACCCAACTATTGACCGAAGACACAATTCGAAACCGATGCATATATAGCAATATCCGAGAATGTTTGTGTCGAATCCCCAAAGGTGTCCGGCGTTGCACTGCGAGACTAATGCTGGAAACACACAAATAGTTTAAAAGTGCCACAGGCTTGAAAAGCCAAAAACTTATTTAAAAGTTTAATGTCCGAACTAGATCAAGTATTCAGTGCCAATCCGAAAATTGGACATTAAGAAAAGTGCTTCTGACGTGCTTTAACGTGACACATCTTATCTCAAGACTTCAAGCGGGTCAGCCTACGGCTTCAACGTCCTATCTCGAAGGCGGAGTACTTCTCATTAGGCCAGTTTAGCAAACTAAACTCTAGCGGTTTTGAGAGAGAAATTAGCCTCCTCAGCTAGTGACCACATACTTGTGTCGAAAAAGGAATGATAAATAATAATAATAAAAATAAAAACTTTGCAACGACTAAGAAGAAGAACACTTATTATAAAATAGCTCATATAAATTTAAGAGCCCCCAAGTGACTTGGGTAAAATAATACTTTGAAACTGGTTCAACAAATATTCAGTCGTCATTCTTGGAAACTGGTTCAACAAATCTTCTCATCTTCGATCTTGAGGATCGCCGAAGTGCATCCGAAGAGTTTACACGTCGGTTATCCGAGGAGCCCCTTTAAGTTTCCGGCCTTTATCAATGCCTTGTTATTTTTATGCTACACCTCGGGTTTGAAGTTTTTCCTGGGAGGCAGTGTCCTCTTGCGTCCGAGCTCTAACGTCGGACTGTATTCGAGGTATCTTTTGAAGCCGAGCACCAACGCCAGACTGTGTCCAAGCTCCAACGCCGGACTGTATCCGAGCTCCAACGCCGGACTATATCCGAGGTGTCATAGATCACCTTGGTTCAAAAAAGTTGAAGGAGTTTAGCCGAGCTTAATGCCAGAAATGCCCTCTATGGAGCTAGCCGCTAGCACCCGAGCTTTATGCCGGACTGCTTCCAAGGTGGTGCACCACCTTGACCGCGGGCTGATTTTTTGTGAATATTTTTAACTGGTGCAGTTTATTCTCTGCCGATGTATATCCAGTAGCCCTCAAGGTGTGTATCAGTCTAAAACCCGAGATGCACCTGAAGGCAAGTATAAAACCGCTGTTCCCAGTAGCCCCTGAGACTCAGGTCAATGCGCGAAATCGGCCTGAGGATCAACTCCTAGCTCGGCAGCATACATGGGAATAAAAACGCAGTGTAATATATTAGAGATAATAGTGATAAGCGAACGGGCCCCTGAGAGAGGGCCGTGAGAAGTCGCTGTGATATATAGCTTGATGCCAGATAGGTTCAGATGGTACTTATTGCTGTCCGAAGACGCGCTTTCCCATAGTTCGATCAAGCCAAACAGTGAGCCCTTTGAATTTTCTGCATTGAATAGGCAATGCAGTAGCCCCCGAGACACTGGTCGGGTGGAAACACCAGATCAGGGGATCGATGTGCCCCTTTAATATTTGTAAATAATGAGCGCAAAGCCCAGTAGCCCCCGAGCCTTAAGGTGGGCACGGGTGGCCGAATTAAGGATCGATATCCAGAGCAAAATCACAGATTATGTGTAATGATTCTATGTATCCAAGTACTTTACATCATTATTTTGACTCCCTTGCGACCGTTTATCAGTTGAAAGTGGCCCATCATCGGCCTCTACCCCTTGGTAGATACTACCCAAGGTCTTTCCGCAATAACAAACCAACCCTTAGCCGATGTCTAGGTGCCCGAAGGCGGTTGCGTTTAGCGGAAACAAGGCAATAAGATATGCGGGCTTTAATACTTTCGCTTACTCATAGGAGCTTTATACTAGGGAAGCTAGCTATGAGCCCCCGGTTAGTGTTCAGCGACAGCCGAGGTCAAGCCGTAAACACTTCGGCCAATGTTATGAACGGCCCGTCATTTAATATAGTCATCGGATCGCTGACCAGTTTACGCCTATTGTGACAGTCAGTTTTCGGCTTTCTCCACTGAGGTGCTTGACCATGCGAGCTGGAAGCACAATCGCAGTGGTTCTCCCTTTGCACACCTAGCCGAACAAAGCGGAACGTAGGAGGCAAGCACAGGAGCCGGGCAACCCAACTATTGACCGAAGACACAATTCGAAACCGATGCATATATAGCAATATCCGAGAATGTTTGTGTCGAATCCCTAAAGGTGTCCGGCGTTGCACTGCGAGACTAATGCTGGAAACACACAAATAGTTTAAAAGTGCCACAGGCTTGAAAAGCCAAAAAACTTATTTAAAAGTTTAATGTCCGAACTAGATCAAGTGTTCGGTGCCAATCCGAAAATTGGACATTAAAAAAAGTGCTTCTGCCGTGCTTTAACGTGACACATCTTATCTCAAGACTTCAAGCAGGCCAGCCTATGGCTTCAACCTCCTATCTCGAAGGCGGAGTACTTCTCATTAGGCCAGTTTAGCAAACTAAACTCTAGCGGTTTTGAGAGAGAAATTAGCCTCCTCAGCTAGTGACCACATACTTGTGTCAAACAAAGGAATGATAAATAATAATAATAAAAATAAAAACTTAGCAACGAGTAAGAAGAAGAACACTTATTATAAAATGACTCATATAAATTTAAGAGCCCCCAAGTGACTTGGGTAAAATAATTTTATGTAAAATGATTCTATGTACGTAAGTACTTATATCATATCTGTGTTCACCCGAACATTAAATGCGTCTTAACCGACCGTCGGCTTCACCCTCTTCGGTCAAGGACCGAAAAGTGTTATGTACTCCACCTATCGAGAATATCGACAGTGTTTCCAATAACCAGGCAATCAGGCCATAAGGCTGTAACAGAAAAAGCGCGCCCAGGGAACTTATGCTATATTACTGATGAAGTGTAAGAAGCATCTTCGAAGAAAATAGTACCCCCACCGATACCTTTCTTCGGTGCTCATTGTTACTATGAGACTTGTGCAATAGATTTTTTGTACTCATGAGTTCCGTTGTGTGCCGACCATCATTGAAAACTATAAGAGCGCTAGATTTCGGCTTCACCCAGTTTGAGGTCCGGCTCGGATGACCCGATCGTGACAATCGCAGAGGTGCTCCCTTTACTCCCTAGCCGAACAATCGGGAACGTAGGGGTAAACACAAGAGCGAGGCAACCCAGCTTGCAAATAGCTTAAGTCAATATGGTGCATATTATGGCGTAATACACGAACAAGGAATGAAGCCGTACAAGTATAATCATATGCAAGAGGAAATGCTTCATGAAGGAATCCCCCAAGTGAACTGGGTATTTGAATTTGTGCTACACAAACAAAATTTGGACAAGGAAATTTTTTACAAGCAACTTTTTTCCAAAAAAGTATAATGCTTGGTCGAACCGAACACAAGTTAAATATTTAAAACTTTGAGCATGAAGGAAACTTAGCTGGTTAATGTGTTCGGTATTGATGACGTGGTCCGAGCTTGATGCCGGACAAGGTTCCATCCCCTAAGCCGGTCCCGAGGTGGCGGAGCAAAGAGCTCGGCACTCCAAAGTGGTGACATAGCACGGTCAATGCAGGTCGGCAGAGTGATGCCGAAGTCCCCGACATGGGGTAATGAAGTGTTGATGAAGGCCCCCATCTTGCCGAGGTGACGTGGTATGTCAGTACGCCGAGTTGACGATACTGTCCAACCCGGATCATTTTCCTGTGCATAAAAAATAGTGCAACCTGGAAATAATATTAATAATAATAATTTAAAAAAATCGTTGCATAATAAATAATTTATGCAAAGTGAGTAATAAAAGAAATATGACCTGGCGCCGAAGTCAATGTCGACGCAGGGCGTCGGCGTGATGCGGTAAAGGCGTGGCAAAGCCTGGTTTCACAGGTCGGTCCGAGTTTCGGATGCAGCGTTCGCCGGACTATGTACGGAAACTGACCGAAACACCATGCGACCGTTGTCAATGCGGCCACCATTTGATAGACCTGTGTACATATGATGGACAAACTAGAGTAATAATTCGTTGGGAAAAATGAACCCAAACAAGCAAAAAAATACTAGGATTAATAGCACCTGGTTGATTTTTTGTAGGAATCCGAAGAAAGGTGACTCCCAAAGTTGGGACTCGATCTGCACACCCATTGCCTGATGGGCGACAAAGCGACGGCATGGCGATGCTGGCAAAGGTTGGCTCGCGGAGGCAAAGCCCTTGGTCCAGCTAACGTGACGGAGCTGGTCGGCTAGTGACGCCGAAGTCTTCGGAGTAGGTTGATGAAGAGATGGCGAAGCCCCCGGTCCAGCCGAGACGTCGAAGCCTCGATGTCAGCCGATGAGTCGAAGTAGGTCAGCGTGACGGACACCGGCTTGAAGAAGCAACAGTGCGGCCCTGCCGATGCAGGTCGTGACGTGGTCAATGCCGGCATGATGAAGTGATCGTGCGGCGATGCCGGTGTGCCCATTCCGTGTAATCCGTGGGGCGGCGATGTTGGCGATGATTTATCCTTCGCGATGCCGAACTCTTGTTCGGCTTGCCGAGATGATGATCCGAAGATGTTGAGCTCGGCTCAACAAAGCGACGACGTGTCTAGCGCAGGTCGGCAGCCTTGGAGCAATATTGCCGGATTGGTTTGACACCAACATGATGATGAAGATGACCTCAGGGGAGGCTTAAAATTTTACGGGCATGCGTTTAAAAATGACACACAATACCCTAGATGAGAATTCCTCTAAAAAGATTGTCCAATATCACGTTCATAAAGAAACATGAATTCGGGTCGGATCCGTATTCGCGCAGAAAACAGATCCGAAAATTGGTCCACTCATCGGAAGGTTCCTAGAGTTTGAACTGTCGGATCGAGCTTAAATTTGGAGGGGTGATAGATATGAGAATTCCGCAGTATATGAACGGTTGGATCTTCGAAAGGACCTTCGAGCTGGGCTTTAGAGACCACACCCTAAACTCGTCCAGATTCCCGTCCAGATTTGACAGGGCTCCGGTATATCGTAGATTGTCGGAGATTCCTCCATCGGAACTCGACGAAATTTTGCATGGCTGTTGTAGACGTAATTCCACACTATTCCACCGAAGCAATCGTCAAACCGACACTGGAGGAGGCGGTGACGGCGGATACAAGTTCGCTGTCCAAAAAAACAGCACGGCCACCCGAGGGCAATGTTGACGTTGAGCCCTCGAGCTCCGTGGATGATTCCTCTACGATCATGATACAGATCAAAGTTGATGTTGATGAAGGCCCCCATCCGAACATGACGATCGGAGATGGAGCACGGTCCTCGGTCGAGTCAAGGTGACCAGTCGAGCCGACGACGAAGATGCCGGCGTCGCAGTTGACCTGCGGGCGAGCCATTGATTCTTTTGCCGATCACACAGCGGAACTCTCAATGAAAGCACCAATGTCGGTGTCAAAACTGGCGGATCTCGGGTAGGGGGTCCCAAACTGTGCATTTAGGATCGATGGTAACAGGAGACAGGGGACACGATGTTACCCAGGTTCGAGCCCTCTCTATGGAGGTAATACCCTACTTCCTGCTTGATTGATCATGATGATATGAGTATTACAAGAGTTGATATACCACGAGATCGTAGAGGCTAAACCCTAAAAGCTAGCATATGGTATGATTGTTGTATATCTATCGACTAGCCTGACCCTAGTTTATATAATGCACCAGAGGTCTAGGATAACATGAGTCCTAGCCAAATACGCCGGAGGGGAGGAGTCCTTGTCTTGATCACCAAGTCTTGTGAAATCTTCCTTGTATGCGGAAGTTGTCCAGACTGGCCCATGAGTATACGGCCATGGGGGTGCTCGGCCCAATCTAACAGATCGGGAGATGACGTGGTGAGTACTCCCTAGTACAAGACACCGTCACCGAGTGCACACCGTGCTCGCCCGCTTGCCCGGCCGCCCTACTTAACCCCTCTCCTTGCCACCTGCCCCGCCTAGGGTTCCCTCTTCATCTCGCCTCTGCCGCCAGGTGAGAGAGCCACCAGACCCATCGCGCCACCGCCGTCCCGAACGCATCTGAGAGCGCGCCCTCGTTGCCGGCATGCCCTCCGTCGACCTCCGCCTCACCAACTGTGTCCTTCTTCTTCCCCCTCATCGACTATGTCCACGATGTCAACTACGTGGAGACGGAACACACCACTGCGACGTCTTCTTCCCCATCTTCAACTCCGGCCATCGTACCTGTTTGATCGCCGCCGTCGCCGTCTCCGTCCACCTCCTGACCAACGGAGCTCACCTCCGAGCTCGTGGTGATCACGCGCGTCTCCCCGACCATTTTCCCTTTGGATTGCATGCTTTGTCGTTGTTTGCCATGTTCGCCGAGCCCGCTGTCGTCGGACCTCATCTCCGGCGAGTGCTCCGACCCCCTCTCGTTTGTTTTGCGTGTCCGGGGAGTTTCCCTCCTCAGCCTCGCCGTAGAGTTTCGTGCCGCGTTTCGCCCATGAGCTCGTGCTGGTCGAGCGCGTCGCCGCCGCCTCTGTCGCTCGTCGACGTCCGGTGCGGTCAGTTGCCCCTGTGCGTGCAAGATTCTCTGTCGAATCCAACGCGACCCTCCGCCGCGTCCTTGGGCCACCGGAGACCACTCCGGCGAGCTCCTCCGCCGCTCTGCGCTGCATGCCAGCCGCTCCTCTACTTTCCCCTATTTGGAAGCCAGCCGCCTAGCCACTGCCATGTGGGACCCAGGAACCCCACCTGCCAGCCACACACCCACACACGCACCCTCTCACATGACACGTGGGACCTGCGGGCCCACATGTCATCCTCACGCCCCTGTTTTAAACCCAATCGGCAATATTGTCCATTTTGGGCCTTTCCAGTTAGGGCCATTCCATTTTTGGGCTAGTCCATATGTGGACATTTCCTATTAGGGAAACTTGCCGTTTTTGTCTTATTTCATTTAGGGCAGTTTTTCGCTTATAGCATTTGTGGGGATTTTTCTACTGCAACATAGACATATTATATATGTTTTTAGGGTAGACAAATCCCACCAATCCAATGGTGGCATTAGTTTTTGCATTTGAGCAAGTTTGCACACATGTCATTTTACATCATGATGCTGTTTTGTCATTTTTAGTGATTTAATTCAAACATGCTATGAGGTTGATTGGCACATGGATAGCTTCATTTTGATGCCTACGCCATGCTAGATTTTATTAGCTATCATGAATCTGTTTCTGCCATGTATGATTTTCCACCAAGTCTGAAAACCTGTTTTATAACAATTGCCATGTTTGCATGGGTGCTATCATCATTTATGTAGGTCTTTGTATCAAGTTCAGTAAGGGAGTTTTGTTAAGTGCATTTAGTACTATCATGCCATGATCTTGTGTAATGCAATATGTTCCTGTACCATAAAGTTTACTAGGCTTAAACTTTGCAACCTAATGCTGTTCTGCCACGATCTATGGATTTCTACTAAGTCTGATGAACTTTTATCTTTTGCACTTTTGCCATGCTATTTTGAACAGGTTCTAGTGAGTTCTAGCAGTAGCTCAGTGTTCATGAATTGTAGAACTTCACATGTACTTCATTGCCATGTGTTTTCTTGCCATGTTTGGGTGTTGTAGCAAGTTTAAACTTGTCATCCTTGTTGGTATGTTGTTGTTAATCGCAGATTTGCATCATCCTGTTTTGCTTGTCATTTGCAAACCGTGCATCTGTTTCCGGTGATCCTTATATCGATTTTGACCAAAATCACCTCATCTTTCCAGCGGCATACTTGTTTTGACAAGTTGATGCCATGATCATCTTTTCCCTTCCGGTGTACCCATATGCATTGCACATCATACCTTGCATTTCATGCCATGTCTTGCATCATGTTGATTGTGCATTGCACCGTGATTGATTGTTGTTTCGTTGCTTGTGTTGTTGCTTTGGGTAGAGCCGGGAGACGAGTTCGTGAACAAGGAACCTGTTGAGTACGCTAACAAGGAGCAAGATTTCGACAACTCGGAGAACTTTGCAGGCAAGATGACCATTACCCTCGATATCACATCTATCTTCGCTTGCTAGTTTTTTGTTTTATAGCTATGTTGCACTACCTACCACTTGTTTATCATGCCTCCCATATTGCCATGTCAAGCCTCTAGCCCACCTTCCTAGCAAACCATTGTTTGGCTAAGTTACCGCTTTTGCTCAGCCCTTCTTATAGCGTTGCTAGTTGCAGGTGCCTTGCAGGTTGTTCCATGTTGGAACACGGATATGTTGGGATATCACAATATCTCTTATTTTAATTAATGCATCTATATACTTGTCAAAGTTTGGAAGGCTTGGTTAGGGAGTCCTGGATTAGGGGGTCTCCGGACAGCCGGACTATATCCTTCGGCCGGACTGTTGGACTATGAAGATATAAGATTGAAGACTTCGTCCTGTGTCCGGATGGGACTCTCCTTGGCATGGAAGGTAAGCTAGGAAATACGGATATGTAGATCTCCTCCCTTGTAACTGACTCTGTGTAACCCTAGCCCGCTCCGGTGTCTATATAAACCGGAGGGTTTAGTCCGTAGGACAACAGACAATCATACCGTAGGCTAGCTTCTAGGGTTTAGCCTCTATGATCTCGTGGTAGATCAACTCTTGTAATACTCATATCATCAAGAACAATCAAGCAGGACGTAGGGTATTACCTCCATCAAGAGGGCCCGAACCTGGGTAAAACATCGTGTCCCCTGCCTCCTGTTACCATCCACCTTAGACGCACAGTTCGGGACCCCCTACCCGAGATCCGCCGGTTTTGACACCGACATTGGTGCTTTCATTGAGAGTTCCACTATGTCTTCACCGTAAGGCTTGATGGCTCTTTCGATCATCGGTAGCGGTGCAGTCCAAGGTGAGGTTTTCCTCCCCGGACAGATCTTTGTTTCGGCGGCTTCGCACTGTGGGCCAATTCGCATGGCCATCTGGAGCAGATCGAGAGCTACGCCCCTAGCCATCAGGTTAGATTCGGAAACTTAAACTACACTGCCGATATCCACGGAGGCTTGATCTTCGACGGATTCGAGCCCATGTCAGGTGCGCCACACAATCATGACGAGCATGACGTAACTCTGCCGTCGGACAGTACTCAGGGGATTGCATCTTCAACTACTCCAGCCGTCAATCCGGAGCAAATCACGCCATCTGAGAGCGGAGGGATAGACCCCGCCATGGAGGTCGCACTCTCAGCAGCGGTAGAGCCGGATACTGACTTCACCCCTTACGAGAGTTGTGTCACCGAACCACTAGATTGGTCTCCAACCACGGACTCCGAGCCACCTACATCCATGCCCATCGAATCCGACTGGGCGCCGATCATGGAGTTCACCCCCGCGGATATCTTTCAGCACTCGCCTTTCAGCGATGTGCTAAATTCATTAAGGTCTCTCTCCTTGTGCTAAATTCATTAAGGTGTCAAAACCGGCGGATCTCGGGTAGGGGGTCCCGAACTGTGCGTCTAGGCCGGATGGTAACAGGAGGCAGGGGACACAATGTTTTACCAAGGTTCGGGCCCTCTTGATGGAGGTAAAACCCTACATCCTGCTTGATTAATATTGATGATATGGGTAGTACAAGAGTAGATCTACCACGAGATCAGAGAGGCTAAACCCTAGAAGCTAGCCTATGGTATGATTGTTTGTTCGTCCTATGGACTAAAACCCTCCGGTTTATATAGACACCGGAGAGGGCTAGGGTTACACAGAGTCGGTTACAATGGGAGGAGATCTACATATCCGTATTGCCAAGCTTGCCTTCCACTCCAAGGTAAGTCCCATCCGGACACGGGACGAAGTCTTCAATCTTGCATCTTCATAGTCCAAGAGTCCGGCCAAAGGTTATAGTCCGGCTATCCGGACACCCCTAATCCAGGACGCCCTCAGTAGCCCCTGAACCAGGCTTCAATGGCGACGAGTCCGGCGCGTAGATTGTCTTCGGCATTGCAAGGCGGGTTCCTCCTTCGAATACTTCATATAAGATTTTGAACACTAGGATAGTGTCTGGCTCTGCAAAATAAGTTCCACATACTGTCGTAGAGAGAATAACATTTACAAAAATCTTAATCTGCTGACATGTTTTGGCAACATGACATTATGCCATGGCCCGGTGCTTATTCGAACCATTTTTCTTCAACCAGCTCCACACATGACGCGAGGCGGTTTCATGACACGTCTAGTCAAAGCAGAGATCGTGTTCCCCCAATTACGGGATTCTCATTAATACGGTCGTGGGTAACCCAACCGTGTCTAGGACTCCTAGATTATAGGCAAGTCCCAAATGTCTACGAAGAGGACGCTTGATATTCACCCTCTTTATAAAGGGACAAGGCTTTTACTTTTTCCCCCGTGTTCAATCGAATCATTCCCCCGCCTCGAGTTCTAACAGCCAAAGCCCAGGTCAGGTGCTCCGGATCTTCAATCATATTCGGATCTAGCCTTCAAGGCCGATGGATGCCCTCCTTCGTTACGGAAGAAGACATCAAGAAGTTAATGGAGGCCAGATACCTGACCACCGAGGTTTCGCATCGGCTGCCTGCCTGAGGGAAGGTCGTCCCTACCCCTGAACCCAACGAAGAAGTCGTGTTCATCTCCCACTTCCTCCGAGGACTAGTCCTCACTCTGGGTCCCTTCGTTAGGGGGTTGATGTTTTTTTACGGGCTAGATTTCCATGATCTAGCTCCGGACTCCTTTCTCCACATCTTGACATTTATTGTCGTGTGTGAGGCCTTCCTCCGCATTACCCCTCACTTCGGCCTGTGGCTCAAGACCTTTGAAGTGAAGCTGAAGATGATCGAGGGGCAACATGCACCGTGCGGAGGCGCGTCAATAAGCAAGATGGCAGGAGCTCCGTGGCCGAAAGGTTCCTTTCTAGAGGTGTTCGGATTATGGCAACAGGAGTGGTTTTACATCACGGCTCCTAGAAGTGCCAAGTGGGCAGCTGCCCCCGCTTTCCGCTCGGGCCCCCCACCACAACTGATGTCATGGATTAGCAGAGGACTGAGCTGGGGTCCCGCCAAGGACGTGCCTATACTGCAAAGCCGCATTCAAGATCTCTTCGAGGGAGATTTTAATTTGGTTGTGGTAGTGCAAGTTATGCTGGTTCGTCGAGTCCAACCCTGCAAATGCCGACCCCTCCGCATGTGGGAGTTCAACCCAGAAGGGCCGCGTACTATTCAGAATTTCCTCGGCTGACGCACGAGGAGATGTACAAATCATTCTTCGGACCCCAAATAGAGTGTCCGGATACTACCGAGGACGTGGGCCTGAGCAGCAACCGTACCGCCGACCAAGTAAGTAGTCCTTTAGCCAAACACATCGTCTCTTATTTACCACGACGTCATTCTGAGAAATCGCTCTTTGACCAGTACTGGATAACAAAGGCGAAGATGATTCGGTGTTCGCCCCCCCTTCCTGAGGGTTTGGAAAATCTGGTACTGGAAAAGATGCTCGAGCTAGCACCTTGCCCGGAGCTCTCAAAGGAAGACAAAGGGGGAATAATGGGGGCGAAAGCGGGCCTCCATTGCTACCTATTCCAACCGAGGGAATGAGCACCTCCGTGAGGGAGGATAACCGAGGGGAGGAATCAGACATTCTCTCACCCCGGGGAAGGAAGAGGACTACCTTTGAAGATCCGGAAACCAAGGTTTCCAAGCGGGAGAAGAAATCTCCACCAGAGGGTCCTGCCTTGGAGGGTGCTCTTGCCGCACAAAGTCCGCGCAGGTATCAGCCCTCCAACGATCTGTAAGTTATCAAAAAGTACTTTAATAGTGGAGATATACTACCTTACCTCTGAGGAAAATAACCAAAGTATTTATTGTAGTTCGGATCTTAGCCCTTCTCAGTAGAGCTCGTCTTCGGGGGATCTTCTTCCAGAGATGATGGAGAGCGAAACGCCTCCCCCCAGACTCCTCCGCTCAAGAAGCGGGCGATCTTGGAGTGTCGTCATGGAGGGCCTCTCCGTATCCGGCGAGGCCAGAAGGTAATCCTATAGTCACCCGATGTCTCCAGTGCCCGGCTCTCGAAGAGAGAAAACAGAAGAGTCCGACACCGTCTGGTATGCGGTCGGATGTACTGAGAGAGCTGTTGGAGCGAGCGGCCATCTTAGAACAACACCGTAAATAGATGGGTACGGTGATGGAAAGGATCTCATCCGCCGAAACCGGGTTGCATGATGCCTTTATGAGTCTACTAACGGGCTTTGAGGTACGTAAAATGATCTACATTTGTGATGTTACCGCACATTTTTAGGTGTGCCCTGTGTAGATAGTAGCCCCTGAGACTCTGGTTGTCGCCGAAAATGACGGCAAACAGAGGATCGTAGTCCCAGGTAATAACCATACCGCTTTGATGTGCAGGTAGCGGGAGCTCCGGTGGCTAGCTGGACTCATGAATTTGCCGGACTGAAGCGGCAACTGGATGCGACGGATGCCGACATCGAGCTTGTTAACAAGAGGCTTGACGAGGCACATGGTAAGTGTTATTTTTCGGTGAATGCCACATAGTAAGAGCAACATGATGCCAGCATCTTTAATATGTTGTGACTGCAGATGGAGCTGCCACCATGGAAACCTTGCGGGTAGAACTTGCCCGAGCCAAGGAACAAGCTGTTGGAAATATGCCCTAGAGGCAATAATAAAATGGTTATTATTATATTTCTTTGTTCATGATAATTGTCTATTGTTCATGCTATAATTGTGTTATCCGGAAATCGTAATACATGTGTGAATACATAGACCACAACACATCCCTAGTGAGCCTCTAGTTGACTAGCTCGTTGATCAAAAGATAGTCATGGTTTCCTGACTATGGACATTGGATGTCATTGATAACGGGATCACATCATTAGGAGAATGATGTGATGGAGAAGAACCAATCCTAAGCATAGCTCAAAGATCGTGTAGTTCGTTTGCTATATCTTTTCTGAATGTCAAGTATCATTTCCTTAGACCATGAGATTGTGCAACTCCCGGATACCGTAGGAGTGCCTTGGGTGTGCCAAACGTCACAACATAACCGGGTGACTATAAAGGTACATTACAGGTATCTCCAAAAGTGTCTGTTGGGTTGGCATGAATCGAGACTGGGATTTGTCACTCCGTATGACGGAGAGGTATCTCTGGGCCCACTCGGTAATGCATCATCATAATGAGCTCAATGTGATCAAGTGGTTGATCACGGGATCATGCATTACGGTACGAGTAAAGTGACTTGCCGGTAATGAGACTGACCAAGGTATTGGGATACCGACGATCGAGACTCGGGCAAGTAACGTACCAATTGACAAAGGGAATTGTATACGGATTGATTGAATCCTCGACATCGTGGTTCATCCGATGAGATCATCCTGGAGAATGTGGGAGCCAACATGGGTATCCAGATCCCGCTGTTGGTTATTGACCGGAGAGTCGTCTCGGTCATGTATGCATGTCTCCCGAACCCGTAGGGTCTACACACTTAAGGTTCGATGATGCTAGGGTTGTTAGGAAGACTTGTATGTGATTACCGAATGTTGTTCGGAGTCCCGGATGAGATCCCGGACGTCCAGAGGAGTTCCGGAATGGTCCGGAGGTAAAGATTTATATATGGGGAGTTGTCATACGGTCGCCGGAAAGGTTCGGGGGCATATCGGTATTGTACCGGGGCCACCGGAGGGCTTCCGGGGGTCCACCGGGAGGGGCCACCTCTTCCGGAGGGCCTTATGGGTTGTATGGAGAAGGGAACCAGCCCAAGTGGGCTGGGGCGCCACACCCCCCCCTAGGGCCCATGCGCCTAGGGTTGGGGGGAAACCCTAAAGGGGGCGCCCCCTTGCTTGGGGGGCAAGCCCCCCTCCCCTTGGCCGCCGCCCCCCCTCTAGATCTCATCTAGAGGAGGCCGGTGTAACACCCCGGATGTAACTTTCCCAATTTGTACTCCAACTCTTGCCGTTTCCGGCATTAAGTTATATTTATTTCCTTGGGTTCGGGTTTTTGTCTCCGTGTGTTGTTGTCGTTGTCATGCATCTCATATCATGTCATCATGTGCATTGCATTTGCATACGTGTTCATCTCATGCATTTGAGCATTTTCCCCGTTGTCCGTTTTGCATTCCGGCGCTTCGTTCTCCTCCGGTGGTCATTTCTAGATTTCTTTCATGTTTGGGGATTAAACATTTCTGGATTGGACCGAGACTTGCCAAGCGGCCTTGGTTTACTACCGGTAGACCGCCTGTCAAGTTTCGTATCATTTGGACTTCGTTTGATACTCCAACGGTTAACTGAGGGACCGAAAAGGCCTCATGTGTGTTGCAGCCCAACACCCCTCCAATTTGGCCCAAAAACCCACCTAACTCCACTCCATCATCTAGAGCATTCGATCACGATCGCGTGGCCGAAAACCGCACCTCATTTGGACTCTCCTAGCTCCCTCTATGCCTATATATAGACCCCCTCCTTCAAATTCGCGGTTCCACTCTCCCCTAACCCCAGATCCATCCACCGCCGCCGCCGGACGTGTCCGGAGCGGGCCGGACAACGTCCGCCGCCGCCCGTGCCCACTAGCGCGCTGCCACGTGGACGCCGCGGCCCGCTCGGCCCACGGGGAGCCCGCCCCGGGCCGGATCGGGCCCGAGCCGCCCCGCGCCTCGCGCCTCCTCCGTCCCCGCGCGCCATTGCCGGCCTCGCTGCACCGACCGGTGACCGCCGCCCCGCCACTCTACGCCTCCGCCACCAAGCTCGACGCCGGCAGCCCCGCGCCCCGCGACGCGACGCCCCACCTCCGTGAAGCTCCGGGCGACCGCCTCCTCGTCGCCGGCGGCCTCTCCGGCGAGAGATCCGGCCGCTGCGGCTCCTTTTTTTTCCGGCGGTCCTCGAGCTGCTACAGTGCCCCGACCGCGCCTTGGTTTCCGTGCAAACCCTAGATCTGTCCCGGAGAGGTTGATTTTTTTCACTAAGTCCCGGATATTTTCAGTTCAAGTGCTCCTGTTCTCGGCTCCGTAACTTTGCATCCGTAGCTCCGATTCGTGCATATAGCATATCAAAATGTTCACCTCAGAGAGTACATCATTTCATTCCATAGCATCATTTTCATTTGAGTTCATCTTGATGCCCGAAATGCTGTTAGAAGAGGGCTACTTGAGTTAATTGTCAGATCTGCTACTCCGTTTAGCACTTTTGTCATTTTTGCCATGATTAATGTGTGCATGCTATGACCTGATGCTCTACATGTGTTTTGTTAAGGGTTTTGTCATCTTTCTTTAGGTGCAACCCATGTATTTTTAGGATGTGTGTGGTGACTAGTGCAAGCTTGCAAAGTGGTGCACTTGCTAATTCTTTTTTCAGGGACTTAGTAATATCACTAAGTCCTGGAGCTGTTCATCTCATGATGCCATATGTTCATGTTGTTTCCTAGTGATCCGTGCCTCTTTTTAGGATGATAAGTAAGGATGTTTTGTTAATATTGTAGTGCTCTATCCATCCATGTCTTTTTTTGCAATTATGGAGCACCCTAGATTGAGTCAATCAAGCTCTACTTTTGCTACTTTGTGAATCTCGACAGATTGTCAACTTGTTTGCAATTTTGCCGGTGATGTTGTAGTTGATCCGTGCGTGCTATGCTATTGTTCTTGCCATGTCTACCTTGAATTTTGTGCCTTCTTGATGGATGCATGCTTGTATTGCCATGACTTGCACCGTAGTGAGTGCATCAAGCTCGTAAACATGCCTACTTGAGTTATATTTCAGCATGTGTCAGTTTTCACTAAGTCTAAAAACTGATTATGTTTTTGCTATGTTCACATGCTTGCAATTGTATTTTATGATCCATTTTGGCTCAAGGTCACTAAGGGACTTTTCTTAAGCTCTTTGAGTAGCTCCATGCCATGCTTTACTTTGCCATGTTCAGATCCTGTAGCATGTAGTTTTGTTGCTCCGAAGAGGGCTACCTGATCTGAAATTCCAGACAAGTGTTAATTTCACTAAGTCTGAGATGTGTTTGCCATTTGCATTTTTGCCATGTTTGTTTGAACCTGTTAATTGATGAATTGGCCGTAGCTCAGTGCTAGACTTTTGTTAAGCATCTTGTAAGCATCCATGCCATGTATTTTTTTGTCATGTTTGGGTGCTATAGCATGTTCATCTCATTGCATTTAGATGCCTACTTGCTGTAAATCGCAGACCGGTGTCATTTTGAATCGCTTGCCATTTCCAAACCGTAACTCCGATTCCGGCTTTCTTTATATCGTTTTCAAGCAATTTCATCTCATCTTTCCAGTGGCACACTTGGAATTCTAAGTTGAGGCCAGGTTCATGCATTTCCTGTCATATCTTGCATTTTGCATCCCGCATCGCATCCCGCATAGCATATCATCTTTGCATCGTGTTGTTTGAGTTTGCACGTGGTTGATTGTATCCTTGTTGCTTGTTTGTCTTGTTTGGGTAGAGCCGGGAGACGAGTTTGCTAACGAGGAGCCCGTTGAGTTTGCTTTCGAGGATCCAGTCAACTCTGACAACTGTGCAGGCAAGATGATCATACCCTCGAAATCACTACTATCTTTGCTACGCTAGTTTGCTCGCTCTTTTGCTATGCCATTGCTACGATGCCTAACACTTGCTTGCAAACCTCACAAATTGCCATGTCAAACCTCTAACCCACCATGTCCTAGCAAACCGTTGATTGGCTATGTTACCGCTTTGCTCAGCCCCTCTTATAGCGTTGCTAGTTGCAGGTGAAGATTGGAGGCCGTTCCTTGTTGGAACATTTATTTACTTGTTGGGATATCATTATATTACTTTGTTATCTTAATGCATCTATATACTTGGTAAAGGGTGGAAGGCTCGGCCTCTCGCCTAGTGTTTTGTTCCACTCTTGCCGCCCTAGTTTCCGTCATATCGGTGTTATGTTCCCGGATTTTGCGTTCCTTACGCGGTTGGGTTATAATGGGAACCCCTTGACAGTCCGCCTTGAATAAAATATAACGCCCTCGATGCGGCTATATCTCCCACGTGTCGAAGCACGACTTAGAGGCATAACCGCATTGAAAGCAATGTCGCAAGTGAGGCAATCTTCGCAAACAACCCATGTAATGCATAAGGGAAAAGAGTTACATAGTTGGCTTACAATCGCCACTTCACACAATTACATGAATAAAGCATTACATCAACCAAATACAATCAAGGTCCGACTACGGAACCAAAATAAAAGAAGAACCCCAAATCCGACACGGTCCCGATCGACCCCAACTGGGCTCCATTACTGATCAACTAGAACGAAACAACACAAAGGACAAGATCTTCATCGAGCTCCTCCTGAGCTTGGTTGCGTCATCTGCACGGACTCATCGGCACCTGCAAGCTGGGTTTGGAAGTATCCGTGAGTCACAGGGACTCAGCAATCTCGCACCCTCACGATCAAGACTATTTAAGCTTATGGGTAAGGTAAAGGTATGAGGTGGAGCTGCAGCAAGCGACTAGCATATATGGTGGCTAACATACGCAAAAGAGAGCGAGAAGAGAAGGCAAAGCATGGCCGATAAAAGTATGATCAAGAAGTGATCCTATAACAACCTACGTCAAGCATAACTCCAACAACCGTGTTCACTTCCCGGACTCCGCCGGAAAGAGACCATCACGGTTACACACGCTGTTGATTCATTTTAATTAAGGTCGACTTCAGATTTTCTACAAGCGGATGTTAACAAATTCCCATCTGCCCATAACTGCGGGCACGACTTTCGAAAGTGCAAATCCCTGCAGGGGTGTCCCAACTTAGCCCATCACAAGCTCTCACGGTCAACGAAGGAATAGACCTCCTCCCGAGACATTCCGATCAGACTCGGTATCCTGGTACTCCAAGACATCCTCGAGAATGGTAAAACAAGTCCAGCAAGACCACCCGATGCACCGACATCCCGATAGGAGCTACACATATCTCGTTCTCAGGGCACACCGGATAAGCTAAGCGTACGGGAGCCAACGTAACCCAAGTTGCCAAGGGACGGCCCCGCACAGTGCTCTGGGTTGGACCAACACTTAGACAAGCACTGGCCCGGGGGGGTTAAAATAAAGATGACCCTTGGGCGCGCGACCCCCAAGGGAAAAGAAAAGGCTGGGTGGCAAATGGTAAAACCAAGGTTGGGCCTTGCTGGAGGAGTTTTATTCAAGGCGAACTGTCAAGGGGTTCCCATTATAACCCAACCGCGTAAGGAACGCAAAATCCGGGAACATAACACCGATATGACGGAAACTAGGGCGGCAAGAGTGGAACAAAACACCAGGCATAAGGCCGAGCCTTCCACCCTTTACCAAGTATATAGATGCATTAATTAAATAAGATATATAATGATATCCCAACAAGTAAATAAATGTTCCAAACAAGGAACGGCCTCCAATCTTCACCTGCAACTAGCAACGCTATAAGAGGGGCTGAGCAAAGCGGTAACATAGCCAATCAACGGTTTGCTAGGACATGGTGGGTTAGAGGTTTGACATCGCAAATTGGGAGGCTGACAAGCAAATGGTAGGCATCGTAGCATTGGCATAGCAAAGAGCGAGCAAACTAGCATAGCAAAGATAGTAGTGATTTCGAGGGTATGATCATCTTGCCTAAAATCCCGCAAGGAAGAAGAACGAGTCCATGAAGAAGACAAACGGAACGTAGACGAATGGGTCCTCACAAACTCGACGTTAATGGAACCAACCCGAAGAAGCAACACCGGAAAAGAGCAAACAACAAAGTAAACAACCATCACATAAACATGGCATGATGCGCAAACAAGAATGATGCATGTCCGGTTTAATGAGGCATGGCATGGCAAAGTGCACAAGAAATCCTACAAATTAAGTGGAGCTCAATATGCATCGAGATGCATATTGACAAAACACCACATCAATTATTTAGTTCTCTCTCGTTTATGTACCCCAACAATATTAAATGTTGATCAACATGGCAAGAGGTGAAGCACAACAAAACTACCTATCTAGGCAAGTTTAAATGAGGCCGGAAGCAACGAACAACAATTCCGGAAAATCCTCATATGCATAATTTAAGGTTTGGTACTGTTCTGCCCTAAACACAATTTTAGAGTTGTTTAACATGCAAATAAAGGTCACCATGTTAAACTAGGCATTTTTCTACCCCATTCACATAATAATTTATTAAATTCGGAGTTACGGTTATTAAGTTATGAATTAAATCATTTTAGCATGGCATAGGAGCAAATTAATGCAAACAACATTTCTAACATTTCAAACATAGATGAAAGTTGGATATTATTAATCTACACAAAATTCTGAGCAAGTTTCATATATAAAACATTTTAATCTGATGCACGAATTGTGAGTTATTATATGCATGAACATGAGGGTCTAATCTGCAAAACTGCAATCTCCGGAAAAATAGCTAAATTCGTAGAACTGGGAAAAACATGGCACGGGCCGCATCTGGGGCAAGCCCAACAGCAGAAGGAAAAAAAATGAGTGGAGGGGCGCTGCGGGTGTGGCTCACCCAATGGGCCTCGGCCCGGTCGGAGGAAGAG
This sequence comes from Triticum aestivum, assembly GCF_018294505.1. Classification (NCBI taxonomy): domain Eukaryota; kingdom Viridiplantae; phylum Streptophyta; class Magnoliopsida; order Poales; family Poaceae; genus Triticum; species Triticum aestivum. Next base: position 64,867,832 of record NC_057812.1, read on the forward strand.
GCAGGCCGAGGCGGCCGGCTGGGCCTGATGCGGAGCTGCGCTGGGCTGGGAAGCTGACAGGGCCCACGAGGCGCTGGGCGTTCTCCTCCTTGATCCTGCCTGGATCGAGGGAGGCAGGGGGGCGGCGGTGGTGGCTCGATCCGGCGACGGGGAAGGCCGGAGCCGCGGCGGGCGGCGCCGGATCTGAAAACAGGCGGCGGTGGCGGTCCTCCTTGGGCTCGGATCGAGGCCGGAGGAGTCCGAGACGGCGGTGGGGATACGAAGACGGTTGCTACGGCGCGGCGGCATGAGTGCTCGACGGCGGCCGGCGATGGCGGTGGCGGTGCCGGTCGGTGGCAGAGCGGGGCGGCGGGTGCCGATGGACAGGAGGACGAAGGTGGCGCCTCCCGGGCGGCGGCGCGAGGAGATGGGCCCGCGCGGGCCAGATCTGGGCCCCGCGGGCCGGCGGCGAAGTGGGGCGGCGCGCAGGCTGAGGTGGCGGCGTCTAATTGGAGGGGGAGCGGCGGCGGGGTGACGTGGCGAGCTCCGATTCGTCAGAGTGAGGTGGCGGTGGCGGTGGACATTGTCCGGCGCGGGGAAGAAATGTCCGGCGGCGCGGATCTGAGAATTTTTAAGGTTAGGGGAAGAATGAACCGCGAATTTCGGAGGGGGGGTGTATATATAGGCATAGAGGGAGCTAGGAGAGTCCAAATGAGGTGCGGTTTGCGGCCACGTGATCGTGATCGAACGCTCTAGATGATGGAGCAGAGTTAGGTGGGTTTTGGGCCAAATTGGAGAGGTGTTGGACTGCAACACACACGAGGCCTTCTCGGTCCCTCGGTTAACCGTTGGAGTATCAAACGAAGTCCAAATGGTACGAAACTTGACAGGCGGTCTACCGGTAGTAACCCAAGGCCGCTTGGCAAGACTCGGTCCAGTCCGGAAATGTTTGCTCCCCACACATGTAAGAAAGGTAGAAATAACCACCGGAGGAGAACGGAACGCCGGATTGCAAAACGAACAACGGGGAAAATGCTCGGATGCATGAGACGAACACGTATGCAAATGAAATGCGCATGATGACATGATATGCAATGCATGACACGCAAGCAAAGGCAAGGCAACAACAGCGAATAACTGAACGACACCTGGCACATCGGTCTCGGGGCGTTACAACACTCCACCACTACGAGAGGATCTCGTCCCGAGATCTAGAATGGCACCGGAGAAAAAACGGAAGAGAAAGAGAAGAGGTAAACTAAGTTGCTTCTCTGACAAACGAGTGAAACCACGAACCTTGAGAGGTTGAACAAATTGGAAGAAATGAAATAACAGAGGAGAACAAAGTTCACAACACTCCGTTAAGAAAGAGGAAAAGAAGGAACCGATTCGGGTAGCACTCCGGTTGAGAAGGGATGCAAGACTTGATAAAATGAGAGAACTTGAGCAAAAGGGACACAACTCTCCGGTTAAATAGATAAGTCAAGAAAAGAACACGATCCTGACAAAACAAGAAGATGGGTTGCAGAGAGGAGAATCACAATGCCTCTGGAATAGAAGAAAGAGTGGAATGGAATGAACGAAGTGAAACAAGATCTTGAGAGAGCACGATAACAACAAATGCTAGAACAAAGTTGTTGGAAAAGAACGAATAACTGAACGACACTTGGCACATCGGTCTCGGGGCGTTACATAAAACTTCTCCAGCAATGCCCAACCTTGGTTTTACCATTTGCCACCTAGCCTTTTCCCTTGGGTTTCGCGGACTCAAGGGTCATCTTATTTTAACCCCCCGGGCCAGTGCTCCTCTGAGTGTTGGTCCAACCTAGAGCACCGTGCGGGGCCGTCCCTTGGCAACTTGGGTTATGTTGGCTCCCGTATGCTTAGCTTATCCGGTGTGCCCTGAGAATGAGATATGTGCAGCTCCTATCGGGATTTGTCGGCACAGCGGGCGGTGTTGCTGGACTTGTTTTACCATTGTTGGAGTTGTCTTGAATTACCGAGATACCGAGTCTGATCGGAACGTCTTGGGAGGAGGTCTATTCCTTCATTGAGCGTGAGAGCTTGTCGTGGGCTAAGTTGGGACTCCCCTGCAGGGATTGAACTTTCGAAAGCCGTGCCCGCGGTTATGGGCAGATGGGAATTTGTTAACGTCCGGTTGTAGAAAACCGGACTCAAGGGAATTTTTTAATGTTCGGTTGTAGATAACTTGAACCTTAATTAATTAAAATGAATCAACTGAGTGTGTTACCGTGATGGCCTCTTCTGGGCGGAGTCCGGGAAGTGGACACGGTGTTGGAGTAATGTTTGCGCAGGTTGTTCTCTAGTTTCTCGCTCGTGCTTTGCCTCCTCTTCTCGCTCTCTTTTGCGAATAAGTTAGCCACCATATTTGCTAGTCGCTTGCTGCAGCTCCACCTATATTTACCTTGCCTTACCTACAAGCTTAAATAGTATTGATCGCGAGGGTGCGAGATTGCTAAGTCCCTGTGGCTCACAGATTACTATTACACCAGATGCAGGGCCTGATGATTTCGCTCCAGGAGACGCGTATGAGCTCAAGTGGGAGTTCGACGAGGACTCTCAACGTTACTATGTTTCCTTTCCCGATGATCAGTAGTGGTGCCCAGTTGGGGGTGAACGGGACCATTGTCGCATGTTGGGTTCTCTTTTATTTTGGCGCCGTAGTCGGGCCATGAGTGTTTGGATGATGTAATGTTATTTATGTACTTGATTGACGTGGCGAGTGTAAGCCAACTATGTTATCTCCCCTTTATTATTTATATTACATGGGATGTTATGAAGATTGCCTAATTTGCGACATATGCCTTCAATGCGATTATGTCTCTAAGTCGTGCCTCGACACGTGGGAGCTATAGTCGCATCAAGGGTGTTACAAGTTGGTAATCAGAGCCTTCCCCGACCTTAGGAGCCCCATTGCTTGATTGTTTTTAGCGGCTGAGTTGTGTCTAGAAAAATGTTTTGAGTCATTAGGAATTATATATCGGAGAGATTAGGAATTCTTTTTACTTCCCAGTCTCCTCATCGCTCTGGTAAGGCATCTTGACGCAGAGTTTTGACTCTTCTCTTCTCAAATTTCACTAAAATTTTTTTAGAATCACGCAGGTATCTTAGAATCGTTCCGATGGTTTTATGATGAGAACATTGTCTTGGTGCCTCATGTCAGGGGTTTAGTGGAAGTGTCCCGGGGAGTTGAGCTCTGAGGTGTTGTCATCATAATTTTATCGTTGCAGTTCTTGAATACCTGAGTTTAGTACGCCGACATCGAAAATCTCTTTTATGCAGTTCGTTGGTGAGATAACCTCGATGCCACCCAGTACTGGGGCGGGAGTTCGGGAGTATCGCCATAGCTTGTATAACGGATGCTTTTCGAAGGTTGAGGTAGATGGTTTCCGAAGGTTTCTTGGTTATGTGTTGAAGGATGGATACAGCTGGATGTAGGAATTGCTAGTTTGGGTGAGATATAATGCTTCCCCTGTATCCCCAACACCTGATTGCATAACTGGAAAGGTTCGGGAGTTTCATAGGTGGGAATTCTAGTAGCTCTAGTTTTTCTTCCACGGATATTGGTTTGAGATTGGGATTTCTTACCGATTATTTGTTCCTGATCCATACCTCGTTGATTTATTTCTCTACCTTAATTCTACGTGGCTTCTCAATTTATGGATATGTGACCATTTCAAGAGGAATGCATTCATTCATTTTGTTCGGATGTGAAGACTATATGTTGCAATTTTCATTCTGTTGGATTCAGCTTCAATATTTGTCTATCAATGTGCTAATGGTGGTCAACCTCTTTAGGATGGCTCCTCCAACGCGCACGACTCCGAATCCTGATCCGCCACCACCTCCCCCTCCTTCGGAGGCATGGCAAGCTGTGATGGCCGCAACCAATGCAAACACACAGTTGATCATGCAAATTCTTCAAGAGCGCAATCAAGGCAGTCAAGGGAATCAAGGCAGCAATCAGAGTCACTTTGCTACACTCAACCAGTTCCTTGCTAACGGGCCAAAGACTTTCAGCAATTGTGTTGAGGCAACCGATGCTGACGATTGGCTTGTGGATCTGTGCAAGCATTTCGAGTGCAGTAACGTCAGGCCTGAGGACTTTGTTAAGTTCGCTTCCTTCCAACTCAAAGATCAAGCTGCAGAATGGTTCCAGCAGTACAAGGACTCCAGAGGTGGACGTGTTATCACTTGGGATGATTTCCGTCGAGATTTTAGGGCTCATCATATTCCCCAGAGCGTGGTTGAAAGCAAGCGTGAGGAATTCCGCAATCTGAAGCAAGGCTCTTTGTCTGTCTATGACTACAACAAGTTGTTCTAGAAGCTCGCTCGCTTTGCTAAGCAGGACGCCCCTGATGAGAAGAGCATGATATATCAGTTCAGGGGTGGTCTCAGAGAAGAAATTCATCTAGCTCTTGTCCTCTTTGAGCCCTTGAGATACGATGAGTTCTACAACATGGCACTGAAGCAAGAGGCTGCTCAGTTGAGGTGTGATGCTTCCAAGAAGCGAGTCAGAGATGTTACTCCTCCTTCCTCTACTCAAGTGGCCAAGCAGCAGAAGTATTGGCTTCCGTTCTGTCAGCCGTATCAGCAGAAGAGCAAAGGTGGCAGTGGTTCTTCCCACCCACCCAACCCTGGCTTTCAGAACAAGCCTTTGTCTCAAGCTCCAAGATCGAGTGCTCTGTATCACCGTCCGCTTTCAGAGGTCACGTGCAACAAGTGCTAACAGAAGGGTCACTATGCCAACAAGTGTGTCAACCAGAGGCGTCTTCCTCCTCCTCCTCCTGTCAGATCGGCAAGTTCAGCTGTGATCAAGCATAACCCCAAGCATGCCAAGGTCAACTTGCTGAATGCAGCTCAGACAGAGGAATCATCAGACGTCATCATGGGTAACTTTCCAGTTAACTCTTTTCCAGAAAAAGTTCTTTTTGACACTGGTGCATCGCATTGTTTCATGTCAAGATCATTTGTTTCCAAGCATGACTTCATTTCACAAATGTTGGGTAAACCTATGGGAGTGGTTTCTCTGGCTAAGTCTATGAGGGCTACTTCAATAGTCCCAGATGTTTCTATCATGATGGGTGATTTCAAGTTTCTGGCTTCTCCAATGGTTCTTGGTAACTCGGATATTGATCTTATTCTTGGGTTGGATTGACTTTCTAAGCACAAGGCTCAGCTTGATTCTGTAGCCAGGTAGATTCAATTAACTCATTCGTCTAAGGATGTAATTGTCTTTGCCGCGAATGACGATACCATCCGTCTGTTTTCTCTCAATGAGAAGGGTGGACTCGATGCTATCTCGCAAATTCCAGTCGTTTGTGAATATCAAGACGTCTTTCCAGAAGAGCTCCCAGGAATGCCTCCGCACCGGCCAGTTGAATTCGTTATTGATCTTGAGCCTGGTATGGAACCTGTGTGCAAACGTCCTTACAAGCTCGGACCTGAAGAGTTGAAGGAGCTGAAGAAGCAACTCAATATTCAAGAGAAAATGGGTCTCATCCGGCCTAGTTCTTCTCCGTGGGGTTGTGGTGTTCTTTTTGTGAAGAAGAAGGATGGAACGGACCGACTTTGTGTTGATTACCGTCCAGTGAACAAGAAGACCATCAAGAACAAATATCCACTTCCCAACATCAATGAGCTGTTCGAACAACTCAAAGGTGCCCAAGTATTCTCCAAGCTTGATCTCCGTATGGGTTATCATCAGATTCGAATCCGTGAGCAAGATATTCCCAAGACGGCTTTCAGGACAAGCTTTGGTTCTTATGAATACACTGTCATGTCTTTTGGCCTCGCTAATGCTCCTCCGACGTTCTCTCGCATGATGAACTTCATCTTCAACACCTACACCAATGACTTCGTTTTGGTCTATCTCGACGACATTCTGGTTTTCTCCAAGAATAAGGAAGATCATGCCAAGCATTTGCGTTTGGTTCTTGATAAGCTCAGAGAACACAAGTTCTACGCCAAGTTCTCCAAATGTGAATTTTGGCTCGATGAGGTTCTTTATCTTGGTCATATCATCTCTGCCAAGGGCATTGCCGTGAATCCTGAGAAGGTGTCTGCAATTGTGAATTGGGAACATCCTCTGAACGTGAAGCAACTCCGCAGTTTTCTCGGTCTCGCAAGCTATTGCCGAAGATTCGTTGAAAACTTTTCTAAGATCGCGAAGCCTCTCTCTAATCTTCTCCAGAAGCACGTCAAGTACGTTTGGTCTCCGGAGTGTGATATTGCTTTCAACACTTTGAAAGAGAAATTGATCACTGCTCCAGTTCTGACTCCGCCTGATGAATCCAAGCCGTACGAGGTCTTTTGTGATGCCTCTCTCCAAGGTCTTGGCGCAGTTTTGATGCAAGAGAAGAAAGTTGTTGCTTATACATCTCGCCGGTTGAAGCCTAATGAGAAGAACTACCCCACTCATGATCTCGAGTTGGCGGCGGTTGTGCATGCTCTTTTGACTTGGAGACATCTTCTATTGGGAAGAAAAGTGGACATTTTCACTGATCACAAGAGTCTCAAGTACATCTTCACTCAGCCTAATATCAACCTCAGGCAAACTCGATGGGTCGAAATGATTCAAGAGTATAATCCGAGTATTGAGTATACTCCAGGCAAGGCCAATGTGATTGCTGACGCTTTGAGCAGGAAGGCCTACTGCAACAGTCTGATTCTCAAGCCTTATCAACCCGAGCTTTGTGAAGCTTTCCGCAAACTTAATCTGCAAGTTGTTCCTCAAGGTTTCCTCGCCAACCTTCAAGTCTCTCCTACCTTGGAAGACCAGATTCGCCAAGCTCAGCTTCTTGATGCCATGGTGAAAAAGGTGAAAATTGGGCTTGCCAAGAGTCAACCCAAGTACAAGTGCTACCGCCTTGATGACAAGGACACTCTCTTCTTCGAGGATCGTATTGTTGTACCCAAAGGTGACCTCCGTAAAGTGATCATGAACGAGGCTCACAATTCTCTTCTCTCCATCCACCCTGGGAGCACGAAGATGTATCAGGACCTCAAGCAAGCTTATTGGTGGACTCGAATGAAGCGCGAAATCACTCAATTCGTGAATGAATGTGATGTCTGTAGAAGAGTGAAGGCAGAACACCAAAGGCCAGCTGGTCCCCTCCAACCTCTTGCCATTCCAGAATGGAAGTTTGACCACATTGAAATGGACTTCGTGACTGGGTTTCCAAAGTCCAAGCGTGGCAATGATGCTATATTCGTTGTCATCGACAAACTCACCAAAGTGGCTCATTTTCTGCCTATCAAAGAGTCGATCACTGCAGCTCAATTGGCGGAACTCTATACCTCTCGTATTGTCTCTCTGCACGGTATTCCACAAGTGATCTCTTTAGACCGTGGCAGCATCTTTACCTCGAAGTTTTGGGATTCTTTTCAGAAGGCCATGGGCACGAACATCCGCTTCAGCATAGCTTTCCATCCTCAAACTAGCGGTCAAGTCGAGCGTGTCAACCAGATTCTTGAAGATATGCTCAGGGCTTGTGTGATCTCTTTCGGCATGAGGTGGGAGGATTGTCTTCCTTATACTGAATTCTCCTACAACAACAGTTTTCAAGCAAGTTCGGGCAAGGCCCCTTTTGAAATTCTGTATGGCAGGAAGTGCCGTACCCCTCTCAACTGGTCTGAAACCGGTGAACGTCAGCTTTTGGGTAATGACTTAATCACAGAAGCAGAAGAAATGTGCAAAGTCATTCGTGATAATCTCAAAGCAGCCCAATTCCGCCGGAAGAGCTACTATGATAGTAAGCACCGTGATTTGGCTTTCGAGATCGGAGATCATGTTTACCTCCGTGTCTCTCCTATGAAAGCTACTCGTCGCTTCGGTATCAAAGGGAAGCTTGCCCCTAGATACGTGGGACCTTTCAAGATTGTCAGCAAGAGAGGCGACCTCGCCTATCAACTCGAGCTTCCTTCAAATTTTGCAAATGTTCATGACGTGTTCCATGTCTCTCAGCTTCGAAAGTGCTTCAAGACTCCTGTCCGCACCGTCAACTTCAAGGACATTGAGCTCCAAGAAGATCTCTCTTATCGCGAGCACCCAGTTGCTATTCTTGAAGAGACTGAACGCAAGACTCGCAACAAGTCAATAAAATTTCTCAAAGTCAAGTGGTCACACCATTCCGACCGTGAAGCTACCTGGGAACGCAAGGATCACCTCCGTTCTACGTACCTGGCGTTCTTTCAGTCCTAGATCTCGGGACGAGATCCTTTTGTAGTGGTGGAGTGTTGTAACACCCCGGATGTAACTTTCCCAATTTGTACTCCAACTCTTGCCGTTTCTGGCGTCAAGTTATATTTATTTCCTCGGGTTCGGGTTTTTGTCTCCGTGTGTTGTTGTCGTTGTCATCATCTCATATCATGTCATCATGTGCATTGCATTTTCATACGTGTTCATCTCATGCATTCGAGCATTTTCCCCGTTGTCCGTTTTGCATTCCGGCGCTTCGTTCTCCTCTGGTGGTCATTTCTAGCTTTCTTTCGTGTGTGGGGATTAAACATTTCCGGATTGGACCGAGAATTGCCAAGCGGCCTTGGTTTACTACCGGTAGACCGCCTGTCAAGTTTCGTATCATTTGGACTTCGTTTGATACTCCAACGGTTAACTGAGGGACCGAAAAGGCCTCGTGTGTGTTGCAGCCCAACACCCCTCCAATTTGGCCCAAAAACCCACCTAACTCTGCTCCATCATCTAGAGCGTTCGATCACGATCGCGTGGCCGAAAACCGCAGCTCATTTGGACTCTCCCAGCTCCCTCTATGCCTATATATAGACCCCCTCCTTGTCCGCCGACGCCCGTGCCCACTAGCGCGCTGCCACGTGGACGCCGCCACCCACGGCCGCCGCGGCCCGCTCGGCCCACGGGGAGCCCGCCCCGGGCCGGATCGGGCCCGAGCCGCCCCGCGCCTCGCGCCTCCTCCGTCCCCGCGCCCGGTGGCCGGCGCCGACGCGCGCCATTGCCGGCCTCGCTGCACCGGCCAGTGACCGCCGCCCCGCCACTCGCCGCCTCCTTCTCCAAGCTTGATGCCGGCAGCCCTGCGCCCCGCGACGCGACGCCCCGCCTCCGTGAAGCTCCGGGTGACCGCCTCCTCGTCGCCGGCGGCCTCTCCGGCGAGAGATCCGGCCGCCGCGGCTCCTTTTTTTTCCGGCGGTCCTCGAGCTGCTACAGTGCCCCGACCGTGCCTCGGTTTCCGTGCAAACCCTAGATCTGTCCCGGAGAGGTTGAGTTTTTTCACTAAGTCCCGGATATTTTCAGTTCAAGTGCTCCTGTTCTCGGCTCCGTAACTTTGCATCTGTAGCTCCGATTCATGCATATAGCATATCAAAATGTTCATCTCAGAGAGTACATCATTTCATTCTATTGCATCATTTTCATTTGAGTTCATCTTGATGCACGAAATGCTGTTCGAAGAGGGATACATGAGTTAATTGTCAGATCTGCTACTCCGTTTAGCACTTTTGTCATTTTTGCCATGATTAATGTGTGCATGCTATGACCTGATGCTCTACATGTGTTTTGTTAAGGGTTTTGTCATCTTTCCAGAGGTGCAACCCATGTATTTTTAGGATGTGTGTGGTGACTAGTGCAAGCTTGCAAAGTGGTGCACTTGCTAATTCTGTTTTCAGGGACTTAGTAATATCACTAAGTCCTGGAGCTGTTCATCTCATGATGCCATATGTTCATGTTGTTTACTAGTGATCCGTGCCTCTTTTTAGGATGATCAGTAAGGATGTTTTGTTAATATTGTAGTGATCTATCCATCCATGTCTTTGTTTGCAATTATGGAGCACCCTAGCTTGAGTCAATCGAGCTCTACTTTTGCTACTTTGTGAATCTGGGCAGATTGATAACTTGTTTGCAATTTTGGCGGTGATGTTGTAGTTGATCCGTGCATGCTATGCTATTGTTCTTGCCATGTCTAACTTGCATTTTGTGCCTTCGTGATGGATGTATGCTTGTCTTGCCATGACTTGCACCGTAGTGAGTGCATCGAGCTCGTAAACATGCCTACTTGAGTTATATTTCAGCATGTGTCGGTTTTCACTAAGTCTGAAAACTGATTATGTTTTTGCTATGTTCACATGCTCGCAATTGTATTTTCTGACCCCTTTCGGCTCAAGGTCACTAAGGGACTTTTGTTAAGCTCTTTGAGTAGCTCCATGCCATGCTTTAATTTGCCATGTTCAGATCCTGTAGCATGTAGTTTTGTTGCTCCGAAGAGGGCTACCTGATCTGAAATTCCAGACAAGTGTTAATTTTCACTAAGTCTGAGATCTGTTTGCCATTTGCATTTTTGCCATGTTTTTTTGAACCTCTTAATGGATGAATTGGCCGTAGCTCAGTGCTAGACTTTTGTTAAGCATCTTGTAAGCATCGATGCCATGTATTTTTTTGTCATGTTTGTGTGCTGTAGCATGTTCATCTCATTGCATTTAGATGCCTACTTGCTGTAAATCGCAGACCGGTGTCATTTTGAATCGCTTGCCATTTCCAAACCGTAACTCCGATTCCGGCGTTCTTTATATCGTTTTCAAGAGATTTCATCTGATCTTTCCAGTGGCACACTTGGAATTCCATGTTGAGGCCAAGTTCATGCATTTCCTGTCATATCTTGCATTTTGCATCCTACATCGCATCCCGCATAGCATATCATCTTTGCATCGTGTTGTTTGAGTTTGCACGTGGTTGATTGTATCCTTGTTGCTTGTTTGTCTTGTTTGGGTAGAGCCTGGAGACGAGTTTGCTAACGAGGAGCCCGTTGAGTTTGCTTTCGAGGATCCAGTCAACACTGACAACTGTGCAGGCAAGATGATCATACCCTCGAAATCACTACTATCTTTGCTATGCTAGTTTGCTCGCTCTTTTGCTATGCCATTGCTACGATGCCTACCACTTGCTTGCAAGCCTCCCAAATTGCCATGTCAAACCTCTAACCCACCATGTCCTAGCAAACCGTTGATTGGCTATGTTACCGCTTTGCTCAGCCCCTCTTATAGCATTGCTAGTTGCAGGTGAAGATTGGAGGCCGTTCCTTGTTGGAACATTTATTTACTTGTTGGGATATCATTATATTACTTTGTTATCTTAATGCATCTATATACTTGGTAAAGGGTGGAAGGCTCGGCCTCTCGCCTAGTGTTCTGTTTCGCTCTTTCCGCCCTAGTTTCCGTCATATCGGTGTTATGTTCCCGGATTTTGTGTTCCTTACGCGGTTGGGTTATAATGGGAACCCCTTGACAGTCCGCCTTGAATAAAACTTCTCCAGCAATGCCCAACCTTGGTTTTACCATTTGCCACCTAGCCTTTTCCCTTGGGTTTCGCAGACTCAAGGGTCATCTTATTTTAACCCCCCCGGGCCAGTGCTCCTCTGAGTGTTGGTCCAACCTAGAGCACCGTGCGGGGCCGTCCCTTGGCAACTTGGGTTATGTTGGCTCCCGTATGCTTAGCTTATCCGGTGTGCCCTAAGAACGAGATATGTGCAGCTCCTATCGGGATTTGTCGGCACAGCGGGCGGTGTTGCTGGACTTGTTTTACCATTGTCGGAGTTGTCTTGAATTACCGAGATACCGAGTCTGATCGGAACGTCTTGGGAGGAGGTCTATTCCTTCGTTGACCGTGAGAGCTTGTCGTGGGCTAAGTTGGAACTCCCCTACAAGGATTGAACTTTTGAAAGTCGTGCCCGCGGTTATGGGCAGGTGGGAATTTGTTAATGTCCAGTTGTAGATAACTTGAACCTTAATTAATTAAAATGAATCAACTGAGTGTGTTACCGTGATGGCCTCTTCTCGGCGGAGTCCGGGAAGTGGACACGGTGTTGGAGTAATGTTTGCACAGGTTGTTCTCTAGTTTCTCGCTCATGCTTTGCCTCCTCTTCTCGCTCTCTTTTGCGAATAAGTTAGCCACCATATTTGCTAGTCGCTTGCTGCAGCTCCACCTATATTTACCTTGCCTTACCTACAAGCTTAAATAGTATTGATCGCGAGGGTGCGAGATTGCTGAGTCCCTGTGGCTCACAGATTACTATTACACCAGATGCAGGGCCTGATGAGTCCGCTCCAGGAGACGCGTATGAGCTCAAGTGGGAGTTCAACAAGGACTCTCAACGTTACTATGTTTCCTTTCCCGATGATTAGTAGTGGTGCCCAGTTGGGGGTGAACGGGACCGTTGTCGCATGTTGGGTTCTCTTTTATTTCGGCGCCGTAGTCGGGCCATGAGTGTTTGGATGATGTAATGTTATTTATGTACTTGATTGACGTGGCGAGTGTAAGCCAACTATGTTATCTCCCCTTTATTATTTATATTACATGGGATGTTGTGAAGATTGCCTAACTTGTGACATATTCCTTCAATGCGATTATGTCTCTAAGTCGTGCCTCGACACGTGGGAGCTATAGTCGCATCGAGGGTGTTACAGCCGGCCCCCTTCCTCCTTCCCCTATAAATAGAGGGGCAAGGGGAGGGCTGCATAGAACATCTAAGGTGCAGCCCCTACCCTCCCCAACACCTCTCCTCCTCCATAAGAGCTTGGCGAAGCCCTGCCGGAGTACTGCAGCTTCACCACCACCACGCCGTCGTGCTGCTGTTGGAGCCCTCTTCCTCAACCTCTCCCTCCTCCTTGCTGGATCAAGGCGCGGGAGACGTCCTCGCTCCGTACGTGTGTTGAACGCGGAGGTGCCGTCCGTTCGGCGCTAGGATCTTCGGTGATTTGGATCACGTCGAGTACGACTCCATCAACCCCGTTCTCTTGAACGCTTCCGCTCGTGATCTACAAGGGTATGTAGATGCACTCCTCTCTCCCTTGTTGCTAGATGACTCCATAGATTGATCTTGGTGATGCGTAGAATTTTTTTAAAATTCTGCTATGTTCCCCAATAGTGGCATCATGAGCTAGGTCTATGCATAGTTTCTATGCACGAGTAGAACACAAAGTAGTTGTGGGCATCGATATTGTCAATTTGCTTGCCGTTACTAGTCTTATCTTGATTCGGCGGCATCGTGGGATGAAGCGGCCCGGACCGACCTTACACGTACACTTACGTGAGACTGGTTCCACCGACTGACATGCACTAGTTGCATAAGGTGTCTGTCTCTCCCACTTTCGTCGGATCAGATTCGATGAACAGGGTCCTTATGAAGAGTAAATAGAAATTGGCAATTCACGTTTTGGTTTTGGCGTAGGTAAGAAACGTTCTTGCTAGAATCCTATAGCAGCCACGTAAAAACTTGCAACAACAATTAGAGGACGTCTAACTTGTTTTTGTAGCAAGTGTTTTGTGATGTGATATGGCCAAAGGATGTGATGAATGATATATGTGATGTGTGAGATGATCATGTTCTTGTAATAGGAATCACGACTTGCATGTCGATGAGTATGACAACCGGCAGGAGCCATAGGAGTTGTCTTTATTTATTTATGACCTGCGTGTCAACATAAACGTCATGTAATTACTTTACTTTATTGCTAAAGCGTTAGCCATAGTAGTAGAAGTAATAGATGACGAGACAACTTCAAGAAGACACGATGATGGAGATCATGGTGTCATGTCGGTGACAACGATGATCATGGAGCCCCGAAGATGGAGACCAAAAGGAGCAAATTATATTGGCCATATCATGTCACTATTTGATTGCATGTGATGTTTATCATGTTTTACATCTTATTTGCCTAGAACGACGGTAAGTTAAATAAGATGATCCCTCGTAATAATTTCAAGAAAGTGTTCCCCCTAACTGTGCACCGTTGCGAAGGTTCGTTGTTTTGAAGCACCACGTGATGATCGGGTGTGATAGATTCTAACGTTCGAATACAACGGGTGTAAGCCAGATTTACACACGCAATACACTTAGGTTGACTTGACGAGCCTAGCATGTACAGACATGGCCTCGGAACACAGAAGACCGAAAGGTCGAGCATGAGTCGTATAGAAGATACGATCAACATGAAGATGTTCACCGATGTTGGCTAGTCCGTCTCACGTGATGATCGGACACGGCCTAGTTAACTCGGATCATGTTATACTTAGATGACTGGAGGGATGTCTATCCGAGTGGGAGTTCATTGAATAATTTGATTAGATGAACTTAATTATCATGAACTTAGTCTAAAATCTTTACAATATGTCTTGTATATCAAATGGCCCACGTTGTCCTCAAGTTCAACGCGTTCCTAGAGAAAACCAAGCTGAAAGACGATGGCAGCAACTATACGGACTGGGTCCGGAACCTGAGGATCATCCTCATAGCTGCCAAGAAAGATTATGTCCTAGAAGCACCGCTAGGTGACGCACCCGTCCCACAGAACCAAGACGTTATGAACGCTTGGCAGACACGTGCTGATGATTACTCTCTCGTTCAGTGCGGCATGCTTTATAGCTTAGAACCGGGGCTCCAAAAGCGTTTTGAGAGACACGGAGCATATGAGATGTTCGAAGAGTTGAAAATGGTTTTTCAAGCTCATGCCCGGGCCGAGAGATATGAAGTCTCCGACAAGTTCTTCAGCTGTAAGATGGAGGAAAATAGTTCTGTCAGTGAGCACATACTCAAAATATCTGGGTTGCATAACCGCTTGACTCAGCTGGGAGTTAATCTCCCGGATGACGCGGTCATTGACAGAATCCTTCAGTCGCTTCCATCGAGCTACAAGAGCTTTGTGATGAACTTCAATATGCAGGGATGGAAAAGACCATTCTTGAGGTATATTCAATGCCGAAATCAGCAGAGGTAGAAGTCAAAAAGGAACATCAAGTGTTGATGGTGAATAAAACCACTAAGTTCAAGAAAGGCAAGGGTAAGAAGAACTTCAAGAAGGACGTCAAGGGAGTTGCCGCGCCCGGTAAGCAAGCTGCCGGGAAGAAGCCAAAGAATGGACCCAAGCCCGAGACTGAGTGTTTTTTATTGCAAGGGAAGTCGTCACTGGAAGCGGAACTGCCCCAAATACTTAGCGGACAAGAAGGCCGGCAACAGGAAAGGTATATGTGATATACATGTAATTGATGTGTACCTTACCAGTACTTGTAGTAGCTCCTGGGTATTTGATACCAGTGCGGTTGCTCACATTTGTTACTCAAAGCAGGAGCTGCAGAATAAGCGAAGACTGGCGAAGGACGAGGTGACGATGCGCGCCGGGAATGGTTCCAAGGTCGATGTGATCGCGGTCGGCACGCTACCTCTACATTTACCTACGGGATTAGTTTTAAACCTCAATAATTGTTATTTAGTGCCAGCTCTGAGCATGAACATTGTATCAGGATCTCGTTTAATTCGAGATGGCTACTCATTTAAATCCAAGAATAATGGTTGTTCTATTTATATGAGAGATATGTTTTATGGTCATGCTCCGATGGTGAATGGTTTATTCTTAATGAATTCGAGCGTAATGCTACACATATTCATAGTGTGAATACCAAAAGATGTAAGGTTGATAATGATAGTCCCACATACTTGTGGCACTGCCGCCTTGGTCACATAGGTGTCAAACGCATGAAGAAGCTCCATGCAGATGGACTTTTAGAATCTCTTGATTACGAATCATTTGACACGTGCGAACCATGCCTCATGGGTAAAATGACCAAGACTCCGTTCTCAGGAACAATGGAGCGAGCAACCAACTTATTGGAAATCATACATACTGATGTGTGCGGTCCAATGAGTGTTGAGGCTCGCGGTGGCTATCGTTATGTTCTCACCCTCACTGATGACTTGAGTAGATATGGGTATGTCTACTTAATGAAACACAAGTCTGAGACCTTTGAAAAGTTCAAGGAATTTCAGAGTGAGGTTGAGAATCAACGTGACAGGAAAATCAAGTTCTTGCGATCAGATCGTGGGGGAGAATACTTGAGTCACGAATTTGGCACACACTTAAGAAAATGTGGAATAGTTTCACAACTCACGCCGCCTGGAACACCTCAGCATAATGGTGTGTCCGAACGTCGTAATCGCATTCTATTAGATATGGTGCGATCTATGATGTCTCTTATCAATCTACCGATGTCATTTTGGGGTTATGCTTTAGAGACTGCCACATTCACTTTAAATAGGGCTCCGTCGAAATCCGTTGAGACGACACCCTATGAATTATGGTTTGGGAAGAAACCTAAGCTGTCGTTTATAAAAGTTTGGGGATGCGATGCTTATGTCAAGAAACTTCAACCTGAAAAGCTCGAACCCATGTCGGAAAAATGCGTCTTCATAGGATACCCTAAAGAAACTGTTGGGTATACCTTCTACCTCAGATCCGAAGGCAAGATCTTTGTTGCCAAGAATGGTTCCTTTCTAGAGAAAGAGTTTCTCTCGAAAGAAATAAGTGGGAGGAAGGTAGAACTTGATGAAGTATTACCTCTTGAACCGGTAAGTGGCGCAGCTCAAGAAAATGTTCCTGAGGTGCCTGCACCGACTAGAGAGGAAGTTGATGATGATGATCATAAAACTTCAGATCAAGTTACTACTGAACTTCGTAGGTCCACGAGGACACGTTCCGCACCAGAGTGGTACGACAACCCTGTCTTGGAAATCATGTTGTTAGACAACGGTGAACCTTCGAACTATGAAGAAGCGATGGCGGGCCCGGATTCCGACAAATGGCTGGAAGCCATGAAATCCGAGATAGGATGCATGTATGAAAACTAAGTATGGACTTTGACTGACTTGCCCGATGATCGGCGAGCCATAGAAAATAAATGGATCTTTAAGAAGAAGACAGACGCGGATGGTAATGTGACCATCTCGGCTTGTCGCTAAGGGTTATCGACAAGTTCAAGGGGTTGACTATGATGAGACTTTCTCACCCGTAGCGAAGCTGAAGTCCGTCTGAATCATGTTAGCAATTGCCGCATACTATGATTATGAGATATGGCAAATGGACGTCAAAACGGCATTCCTTAATGGTTTCCTTAAGGAAGAATTGTATATGATGCAGCCGGAAGGTTTTGTCGATCCTAAGAATGCTGACAAGGTGTGCAAGCTCCAATGCTCGATTTATGGGCTGGTGCAAGCATCTCGGAGTTGGAACATTCGTTTTGATGAGATGATCAAAGCGTTTGGGTTTATGCAGACTTATGGAGAATCCTGCATTTACAAGAAAGTGAGTGGGAGCTCTGTAGCATTTCTCATATTGTATGTGGATGACATACTGTTGACGGGAAATGATATAGAATTCTTGGAAAGCATAAAGGCCTACTTGAACAAGTGTTTTTCAATGAAGGACCTTGGAGAAGCTGCTTATATATTAGGCATCAAGATCTATAGAGATAGATCGAGACGCCTCATTGGTCTTTCACATAGTACGTACCTTGACAAGATATTGAAGAAGTTCAAAATGGATCAGTCGAAGAAGGGGTTCTTTCCTGTATTGCAAGGTATGAGATTGAGCACGGCTCAATGCCCAACCATGGCAGAAGATAGAGAAAAGATGAGTGTCGTCCCCTATGCCTCAGCCATAGGGTCTATCATGTATGCTATGCTGTGTACAAGACCTGATGTAAACCTTGCCATAAGTTTGGTAGGAAGGTACCAAAGTAATCCCGGCATGGAACACTGGACATCGGTCAAGAATATCCTGAAGTACCTGAAAAGGACTAAGGAAATGTTTCTCGTTTATGGAGGTGACGAAGAGCTCGTCGTAAAGGGTTACGTCGATGCTAGCTTCGACACAGATCTGGATGACTCTAAGTCACAAACCGGATACGTGTATATTTTGAATGGTGGGGCAGTAAGCTAGTGCAGTTGCAAGCAAAGCGTTGTGGCGGGATCTACATGTGAAGCGGAGTACATGGCAGCCTCGAAGGCAGCACAAGAAGCAGTATAGGTGAAGGAGTTCATTACCGACCTAGGAGTCATACCCAATGCGTCGGGCCCGATGACTCTTCTGTGACAACACTGGAGCTATTGCCCTTGCCAAGGAGCCCAGGTTTCACAGGAAGACCAGGCATATCAAGCGTCACTTCAACTCCATTCGTGAAAGTGTTCAAAATGGAGACATAGAGATTTGTAAAATACATATGGACCTGAATGTGGCAGATCTGTTGACTAAACCTCTCCCTAGAGGAAAACATGAGCAACACCAGAACTGCATGGGTGTTCGATTCATCACAATGTAACTGGAATATTGACTCTAGTGCAAGTGGGAGACTGTTGGAAATATGCCCTAGAGGCAATAATAAAATGGTTATTATTATATTTCTTTGTTCATGATAATTGTCTATTGTTCATGCTATAATTGTGTTATTCGGAAATCGTAATACATGTGTGAATACATAGACCACAACACGTCCCTAGTGAGCCTCTAGTTGACTAGCTCGTTGATCAAACGATAGTCATGGTTTCCTGACTATGGACATTGGATGTCATTGATAACAGGATCACATCATTAGGAGAATGATGTGATGGACAAGACCCAATCCTAAGCATAGCTCAAAGATCGTGTAGTTCGTCTGCTGTAGCTTTTCTGAATGTCAAGTATCATTTCCTTAGACCATGAGATTGTGCAACTCCCGGATACCGTAGGAGTGCCTTGGGTGTGCCAAAGTCACAACATAACTGGGTGACTATAAAGGTACATAATAGTTATTTCCGAAAGTGTCAGTTGGGTTGGCACGAATCGAGACTAGGATTTGTCACTCCGTATGACGGAGAGGTATCTCTGGGCCCACTCGGTAATGCATGATCATAATGAGCTCAATGTGATCAAGTGGTTGATCACGGGATCATGCATTATGGTACGAGTAAAGTGACTTGCCGGTAACGAGACTGAACAAGGTATTGGGATACCGACGATCGAGTCTCGGGCAAGTAACGTACCGATTGACAAAGGGAATTGTATACGGATTGATTGAATCCTCGACATCGTGGTTCATCCGATGAGATCATCATGGAGCATGTGGGAGCCAACATGGGTATCCAGATCCCGCTGTTGGTTATTGACCGGAGAGTTGTCTCGGTCATGTCTGCATGTCTCCCGAACCCGTAGGGTCTACACACTTAAGGTTCGGTGACGCTAGCGTTGTTAGGAAGACTTGTATGTGATTACCGAATGTTGTTCGGAGTCCCGGATGAGATCCCGGACGTCCCGAGGAGTTCCGGAATGGTCCGGAGGAGAAGATTTATATATCGGAAGTTATCATATGGTCGCCGGAAAGGTTCGGGGGCATATCGGTATTGTACCGGGGCAACCGGAGGGGTTCAGGGGGTCCACCGGGAGGGTCCACCTCTTCCGGAGGGCCTTATGGGCTGTATGGAGAAGGGAACCAGGCCAAGTGGGCTTGGGCGCCACACCCCCTAGGGCCCATGCGCCTAGGGTTGGGGGGAAACCCTAAAGGGGGCGCCCCGGCAAGCCCCCCTCCCCTTGGCCGCCGCCCCCCCTCTAGATCTCATCTAGAGGGGGCCGGGCCCCTTCCTCCTTCCCCTATAAATAGAGGGGCAAGGGGAGGGCTGCATAGAACATCTAAGGCGCAGCCCCTCGCCTCCCCAACACCTCTCCTCCTCCATAAGAGCTTGGCGAAGCCCTGCCAGAGTACTGCAGCTTCACCACCACCACGCCGTCGTGCTGCTGTTGGAGCCCTCTTCCTCAACCTCTCCCTCCTCCTTGCTGGATCAAGGCGCGGGAGACGTCCTCGCTCCGTATGTGTGTTGAACACGGAGGTGCCGTCCGTTCGGCGCTAGGATCTTCGGTGATTTGGATCACGTCGAGTATGACTCCATCAACCCCGTTCTCTCGAATGCTTCCACTCGTGATCTACAAGGGTATGTAGATGCACTCCTCTCTCCCTCATTGCTAGATGACTCCATAGATTGATCTTGGTGATGCGTAGAATTTTTTTAAAATTCTGCTACGTTCCCCAACACAAGCAAGGATTAGTAATGCGGCTTCTTTGAAGGCGGCCGAAGAGTTGAAAGCCGAGAAGGCCGCACATTGCGAGAGCAAAGAGAAGATGGCCAAGATGGCCGTAGAATTAAAAGACACTGCCAACCGTTGCCGGTTCCATGAAAAAGAAAACCGAGCGAAGGCAACGGACCTTGAAAAGGCCACAATGGCGGACAAAGACACCCGCTCTGCTATGAGAGCGAAGGAGGAGCTGCGGGAAGTCGGGGATATTGCGGCTGGGAAGCCCTTCATGCTACGAAGGAAGTTCGGAGATCCACGGTATGCCCCTCTGTATCGGCTGTGGAGTTTGGCAGATGCATCTATGGACTTGGCGGCGAGCGCTGCCGATGCGGCCAAATACTTCCAAGGTCAAACCGATCGTGAAGTGGACAAGCTGTTCTGGTCGCAATTCAACATTCCAGAGCGTCCGCTTCCATTGACTGATCAGCTAGCCGAATGGGCCGAACTAAATAGGTTGTCCGGACTCGCCATGAGGTCTGTTGTGGATCAGCTATGGCCGGAAAAGCCAAAGCCAAACAGCTATTTCAGCTTAGTGCAGCAGTTCCTTGGTGCGGTGCTGCGCATTAATGTGATGAAGAGGTCGGCGTGCATAGAAGGCTCGCGGATGGCCCTTGCCCATGTGAAAGCATACTGGGCGGAGGTGGACGCTACCACTGTTGGAGCGCATGGTTCGGCCATAGGCCGAGTAGCTGCCGAGCACTATTTCGAATAGTTTCTCGAGGGTGCTCGTTTGATAGAGGCCCAATGCTCGAAGAATATTATGTTTGAGTACATGTATTCCCATTGTAAACACAATGTTTTTATGAAATTTATTAAGGCTGTTTTTATACTTTTGCCTGAAAGTAATATGATGCCTCCTGTGCGACCGTTTATGTATACATGTGTATAACCTGAAAGATTGCAGTCGTCGGCTTCAACCCTCGCGCATATAATGCGGAGGTGCTCGCAAAAAATGTGTGTTCACACTTAACCCAATGTCTTGGTCCTATTGAGGAGGTGATAGCGCAGCGAACGAGGCAACCGGACTATAAGCTTTAACACTTTCACTTAGCTATAGGAGTTTGACAGTGGGGCTACTAGATAGCCCCTGGTGGCTCCGCACTCTCCCGATCTCGGGGTGCGTACATGCCTGGCCGGAAAACGGCCCTTCGCTAAGGCAGAGAAATTCTAACATTCCGATAGGTCATCGAGTGGTTGACCAGTCTCACGCTATATCATGACAGTCGGTTTTCGGCTTTCTCTACTGAGGTGCTCGTCCGGATGAACCAGGGCACAATTGCAGTAGTTCTCCTAGTGCTGCCTTAGCCGATAAAGCGTAACGTAAGGCACCAAAACACAGGAGCCAGGCAAAGCCAACATTTGACCAGAGACAATGATTCGGAGCTGATGCATACAAGGCCAAACTCGCGACGCCGAACACTCCATAAGGTATTCGGTCTTTATGGTATAATCCGGGCCTAAATAGTGCCCTTTGTAAGAAGCCCCTTGTGTCCAGGTATGTGCATTATTCTGACATGGCCACATGCCAAGACGTCAGCATCCTTCTCAATTGTGCTAAGAATTCGAGGGATGTGTATCAACAAGAGACAGTAAAAAAGGTTTATGCAGGGTCTTAATCTAAAAAGAATCCTTGGAGCGGGTCCCTGCTGCACGTCTGCGCCTGTGTCTCCGTTGTGCTGTATCCTGGACGGGTGTAGCACGATGGTCATGTGTAAAAGAGAGGAACTTAGGTGAAAAAGTTGTCATGCAAAAAGGTGGTTTTTTAAAGAAACCATGTATAAAAAATGAGTAAAAAATTGCCACTTGTTTGCGCGTGTTGAGCCCCTTGTATTTGTAATAGGGGTGGGGCCCTCAATCCGGTATGAATTACATATAGCTGCGCCGTACTCGTCTAACCATGTCCGTGGTCTTGACGACCTATCGAATGCTTTAGTTGGTGAGGCCGTTTTTAGTGTGCGGCTGCTAAGGCAATCACATTCTTTTTGGCGCGCAAAGATTGCTCAATATTTCCGTTCATTGTAATGATGCCACGTGGACCGGGCATCTTGAGCGTGAGGGAAGCGTAATGCGGTATTGCATTAAAGCGAGCAAAAGCTTCGCGTCCAAGTAGTGCTTGATAACCACTTTCGAACGGAGCAATGTGGAAGGTTAAATGTTCTGTACGGAAGCTATCGGGGAAGCCGAATATAACTTTTAGTAGCAGGGAGCCCGTGCAGTGAGCCCCTGGGCCTGGCGTTACTTGCCGCTCCATGTTGGCCGTGAGGTCGTCTATCCGGCCGGGTGGCCATTTTAATTTTTGGTTGCGGGGGATCTAAGGCCTCCTCATCGAGTTCAGGTAGCAACTTCCGCTTCGGGTAGCTCTTGGTGAGGCGATTACCGCCATACTTCGCTGCTGTGTTGAGTACTTCATCTGATTTGGAGTGTGTCTTGCGCCGCCTTGAGCCTTTGCTTCTGCCTTTTTAGACTCCTCGCGGTGGCAACAAGCCTTTGATGGGCATTTTGTTGCTCCGGGCGTCTGTCCGGTGTTATGTCCTCCGGATATTATCCTTGACAGAGTTGGTTTGTTCGGTTTGATTCTCCGCGTTGCCGTGGTCCGGCAGTGGTTCGCCCTGCTCTAACGCTGGGTATGTATGATCGTTATTTTTGTTATGGCGGGATTTGGGGCGGCGCTTATGCCGCCGCTTTGACTGCTTCTCGAGGGGACAGCCCTTCGTTGCGTCCTTCCATTCCTCGTCGTCGTTTTCCTTTGGTGTGTCCACCATGTATACGTCATGTGATGAGGTGGATGTACAGTGCCCTATGGGCAGTGGTTCCTCTTTGTCTCTCGCATCTTCGTCCATACCGTCCATGTTTTCGGAGTCAAACTCGAGCATGTCGGTTAAATCATCGACAGTGGCTACTAAGTGGGTGGTGGGTGGGTCGCGAATTTCTTCGTCGTCCGCATCCCAGTCCTGTCGGACATAGTTCGGCCAGGATCCTCCTGGTAAGGAGAGAGACCTTAATGAGTTCAGTATGTCGCCAAAGGGAGAGTGCTGAAAAATATCCACGGAGTTAAACTCCATGATCGGCGCCCAATCGGATTCGATAGGAACGGGCGCAGGCGGTTCGGAGTCCATGGCCGGAGAAGGATCCAGCAGTTTAACAACACGGCTCTCGTGCAAGGTAAGGTCGATGTTCATCTCGATTGTCACTAAGGGTAAGGCCTCCGTGGTGGGGTCCATCCACCCGTCCATGGAAGGCGCAACTGGCTCCAAATTGAGGGTCGGAGCAGCTGCCGGTGCGATCTCCTTAACACTGTCTGATGGGAGAGATAAGTCATACTCATCGTGACCGCGTGGCGCACAAGGCAGGGGCTCGAATCCGTCAAAGATCAAATCTCCATGGATATCGGCCGTGTAGTTTAAGCTTCCAAACCTGACCTTGTGGCCAGGGGCGTAACTTTCAATCTGCTCCAGATGGCCACGCGAATTGGCCCACAGTGCAAAGCCGCCAAAGACGAAGATCTGTCCGGGGAGAAAAGTATCACCCTGGACTGCATCGCTAACGATGATAGTAGGAGCCATCAAGCCTAAAGGCGACGACACAGAGGAACTCTCAATGAAAGCACCAATGTTGGTGTCAAAACCGGCGGATCTCGGGTAGGGCGTCCCGAACTGTGCGTCTAGGCCAGATGGTAACAGGAGACAGGGACACAATGTTTTACCCAGGTTCAGGCCCTCTTGATGGAGGTAAAACCCTACGTCCCACTTGATTAATATTGATGATATGGGTAGTACAAGAGTAGATCTACCATGAGATCAGAGAGGCTAAACCCTAGAAGCTAGCCTATGGTATGATTATCTGTTCGTCCTATGGACTAAAACCCTCCGGTTTATATAGACATCGGAGAGGGCTAGGGTTACACAGAGTCGGTTACAATGGGAGGAGGTCTACATATCCGTATTGCCAAGCTTTCCTTCCACGCCAAGGAAAGTCCCATCCGGACATGGGACAAAGTCTTCAATCTTGCATCTTCATAGTCCAAGAGTCCGGCCAAAGGTTATAGTCCGGCTATCTGGACACCCCCTAATCCAGGACTCCCTCACAAGTCCTTAAAGATTTTTTCCGCTTCGGGCGAGGAGTCGGCCTTGCCCGACTTAGGCGTGTATAGCGCCCCAAATTCGACCTTCCGAATACTAGGGTGTAACGCCCTCGATGCGGCTATAGCTCCCACATGTCGAGGCACGACTTAGAGGCATAACCGCATTGAAAGCAATGTCGCAAGTCAGGCAATCATTACAACATCCCATGTAATACATAATAAAAGGGGGAGATAACATAGTTGGCTTACACTCGCCACGTCACATCAGAGTACATAAATAACATCCATCAAACAAACACTCATGGCCCGACTACGGCGCCAAAATAGAAAAGACCCCCAACATGCGACAAGGTCCTGAATCGATAACCCCAACTAGGCACCACTACTGATCATCCGGAAAAGACACATAGTATCGCTGAGAGTCCTCGTCGAACTCCCACCTGAGCTCGTAATCGTCAACTGGAGCGGAATCACCTGGACCTGCATCTGGAGTTGTAGTATCTGTGAGCCACAGGGACTCAGCAATCTCACATCCACGCGATCAAAACTATTTGAGCTCATAGGAATGGATAAGGCAAATATATGTGGAGCTGCAGCAAGCGACTAGCATATGTGGTGGCTAACTTATACGCAAAAGAGAGCGAGAAGAGAAGGCGAAGCACGAGCGAGAAGCTAAAGGAACATCCTGCGCAAGCATAACTCCAACACCGTGTCCACTTCCCGGACTCCGCCGAGAAGGGGCCATCACGGTAACACACACGGTTGATTCATTTAATTAAGTTTAGTTCAAGTCATCTACAACCGGACATTAACAAATTCCCATCCGCCCATAATCGCGGGCACGACTTTCGAAAGATCAATCCCTGCAGGGGGGTCCCAACTTAGCCCATAACAAGCTCTCACGGTCAACGAAGGAATAGACCTCCACCCAAGACACACCGATCAGACTCGGTATCTCGGTACAACAAGATGATTCGACAGGTTAAAACAAGTCCAGCAACACCGCCCGAATGTGCCGACAAATCCCGATAGGAGCTGCACATATCTCTTTCTCAGGGCACACTCAGATGAGCGCTCCTTACAACTAAAACCAAACCTCGAGTTTCCCCGAGGGGGCGCTGCACAGGGCTCTAGTTTGGACCAACACTCAGAGGAGCACTGGCCCGGGGGGGTTAAAATAAGATGACCTTCGGGCTCCGGAAACCCAAGGGAAAAGAGGCTAGGTGGCAAATGGTAAAACCAATGTTGGGCATTGCTGGAAAAGCTTTAATCAAGGCGAACTATCAAGGGGTTCCCATTATAACCCAACCGCGTAAGGGACGCAACAATCCGGGAACATAACACCGATATGACGGAAACTAGGGCGGCAGGAGTGGAACAAAACACTAGGCGAGAGGCCGAGCCTTCCACCCTTTACCAAGTATATAGATGCATTAAGATAACATAGCAATATAATGATATCCCAACAAGTAAATAAATGTTCCAACAAGGAACGGCTCCAATCTTCACCTGCAACTAACAACGCTATAACAAGGGCTGAGCAAAGCGGTAACATAGCCAATCAACGGTTTGCTAGGACAAAGGTGGGTTAGAGGTTCAACATGGCAATTGGGAGGCTGACAAGCAAAAGGTAGGCATCGTAGCAGTGGCAAAGCAAAAGAGCGAGCAAACTAGCATAGCAAAGATAGTAGTGATTTCGAGGGTATGATCATCTTGCCTGCACAGTTGTCAGAGTTGACTGGATCCTCACAAGCAAACTCAACGGGCTCCTCGGTAGCGAACTCGTCTCCCGGCTCTACCCAACAAGACAAACAAGCAACAAGGATACAATCAACCACGGGCAAGACCAAGCAATATGATGAAATGACGATATGCTATGCGGGATGCAAAATGCAAGATATGACAGAAAATGCATGAACCTGGCATCAACTTGGAAAACCAAGTGTGCCACTGGATAGAGGGGATGAAATCGCTTGAAAACGATATAAAGATCATAGGAA
>NC_057812.1:64895453-64906364 GCF_018294505.1 Triticum aestivum
TGCAACACACACGAGGCCTTTTCGGTCCCTCGGTTAACCGTTGGAGTATCAAACGAAGTCCAAATGACCCGAAACTTGACAGGCGGTCTACCGGTAGTAAACCAAGGCCGCTTGGCAAGACTCGGTCCAATCCGGAAATGTTTAAACCCCACACAAGAAAGAAAGGTAGAAATGACCACCGGAAGAGAACGAAATGCCGGAATGCAAAACGGACAACGGGGAAAATGCTCGAATGCATGAGATGAACATGTATGCAAATGCAATGCACGAGATGACATGATATGAGATGCATGAAAACGAAAACAACGCACGGAGACAAAGACCCGAACCCGAGAAATAAATATAACTTAGCGCCGGGGACGGCAAGAGTTGGATACAAATATGGAAAGTATATCTGGGGCGTTACAACACTCCACCACTACGAAAAGATCTCGTCCCGAGATCTAGGACTGAAAGAACTCCGGGTATTCAGAACGGAGGTGATCCTCGCGTTCCCAGGTAGCTTCACGGTCGGAATGGTGTGACCACTTAACTTTGAGGAATTTGATTGACTTGTTGCGAGTTTTGCGTTCAGTCTCTTCAAGAATAGCAACTGGGTGCTCACGATAGGAGAGATCTTCTTGGAGCTCAATGTCCTCGAAGTTGACGGTGCGGTCAGGAGTCTTGAAGCACTTTCGAAGCTGAGAGACATGGAACACATCATGAACATTTGCAAAGTTTGAAGGAAGCTCGAGTTGGTAGGCGAGGTCGCCTCTCTTGCTGACAATCTTGAAAGGTCCCACGTATCTAGGGGCAAGCTTCCCTTTGATACCGAAGCGACGAGTACCTTTCATGGGAGAGATGCGGAGGTAAACATGATCTCCAATCTCGAAAACCAGATCACGGTGCTTACTATCATAGTAGCACTTCTGGCGGGACTGGGCTGCTTTGAGGTTATCACGAATGACTTTGCACATTTCTTCTGCTTCTGTGATTAAGTCATTACCCAGCAGCTGACGTTCACCGGTTTCAGACCAGTTGAGAGGGGTACGTCACTTCCTGCCATACAGAATTTCAAAGGGGGCCTTGCCCGAACTTGCTTGAAAGCTGTTGTTGTACGAGAATTCAGCATAAGGAAGACAATCCTCCCACTTCATGCCGAAGGAGATCACACAAGCCCTGAGCATATCTTCAAGAATCTGATTGACACGCTCGACTTGACCGCTTGTTTGAGGATGGAATGCTGTGCTGAAGCGGATGTTGGTGCCCATGGCCTTCTGAAAAGAATCCCAAAACTTGGAGGTAAAGATGCTGCCACGGTCTGAAGATATCACTTGAGGAATACCGTGCAGAGAGACAATGCGAGAGGTATAGAGTTCCGCCAATTGAGCTGCAGTGATTGACTCCTTGATAGGCAGAAAATGAGCCACTTTGGTGAGCTTGTCGATGACAACAAATATAGCATCATTGCCACGCTTGGACTTTGGAAACCCAGTCACGAAGTCCATTTCAATGTGGTCAAACTTCCATTCTGGAATGGCAAGAGGTTGGAGGAGACTAGCTGGCCTTTGGTGTTCTGCCTTCACTCTTCTGCAGACATCACATTCATTCACGAATTGAGCGATCTCGCGCTTCATTCGAGTCCACCAATAAGCTTGCTTGAGGTCCTGATACATCTTCGTACTACCAGGGTGGATGGAGAGGAGAGAGTTGTGAGCCTCGTTCATGATCACCTTACGAAGTTCACCTTTGGGCACAACAATTCGATCCTCGAAGAAGAGAGTGTCCTTGTCATCAAGTCGGTAGCACTTGTACTTGGACTGACTCTTTGCAATACCAATCTTCACCTTCTTCACCATAGCATCAAGAAGTTGGGCTTGGCGAATCTGGTCTTCTAAGGTAGGAGAGACTTGAAGGTTGGCGAGGAAACCTTGAGGAACAACTTGCAGATTCAGTTTGCGGAAAGCTTCACAAAGCTCGGGTTGATAAGGCTTGAGAATCAGACTGTTGCAATATGCTTTTCTGCTCAAAGCGTCAGCAATCACATTAGCCTTGCCTGGAGTATACTCGATACTCGGATTGTACTCTTGAATCATTTCGACCCATCGAGTCTGCCTTAGGTTGAGATTAGGCTGAGTGAAGATGTACTTGAGACTCTTGTGATCAGTGAAAATATCCACTTTCCTTCCCAATAGAAGATGTCTCCAAGTTAACAAAGCGTGCACAACTGCCGCCAACTCGAGATCATGAGTGGGGTAGTTCTTCTCATTAGGTTTCAACTGGCGAGAGGTATAAGCAACAACTTTCTTCTCTTGCATCAGTACAGCACCGAGACCTTGGAGAGAGGCATCACAAAAGACCTCGTACGGCTTGGTTTCATCAGGTGGAGTCAGAACTGGAGCAGTGATCAATTTCTCTTTCAAAGTGTTGAAAGCAATATTACACTCCGGAGACCAAACGTACTTGACGTGCTTCTGAAGAAGATTTGAGAGAGGCTTGGCGATCTTAGAAAAGTTTTCAACGAATCTTCTGCAATAGCTTGCGAGACCGAGAAAACTGCGGAGTTGCTTCACGTTCTGAGGAGGTTCCCAATTCACAATTGCGGCCACCTTCTCAGGATTCACGGAAATGCCCTTGGCAGAGATGATATGACCAAGATAAAGAACCTCATCGAGCCAAAATTCACACTTGGAGAACTTGGCGTAGAACTGATGTTCCCTGAGCTTGTCAAGAACCAAACGCAAGTGCTTGGCATGATCTTCCTTGTTCTTCGAGAAAACCAGAATGTCGTCGAGATAGACCAAAACGAATTCATTGGTGTAGGGGTTGAAGATGAAGTTCATCATGCGAGAGAACGTCGGAGGAGCGTTGGCGAGGCCAAAAGACATGACGGTGTATTCATATGAACCAAAGCTTGTTCTGAATGCCGTCTTGGGAATATCTTGCTCACGAATACGAATCTGATGATAACCCATACGGAGATCAAGCTTGGAGAATACTTGAGCACCCTTGAGTTGTTCGAACAGCTCATTGATGTTGGGAAGTGGGTATTTGTTCTTGATGGTCTTCTTGTTTACTGGACGATAATCAACACAAAGTCGACTCAATCCATCCTTCTTCTTCACAAAAAGAACACCACAACCCCACGGAGAAGTACTAGGCCGAATGAGACCCAATCTTTCTTGCTCATCGAGTTGTTTCTTCAACTCCTTCAACTCTTCGGAGCCGAGCTTGTAGGGACGTTTGCACACAGGTTCCGTACCGGGCTCAAGTTCAATAACAAATTCAACTGGCCGGTGCGGAGGCATCCCTGGAAGCTCTTCTGGAAAGACGTCTTGATATTCGCAAACGACAGGAATTTGCGAAATAGCATCCAATTCACCCTTCTCATTAAGAGAAAACAACCGGATGGAATTATCCTGAGCGGCAAAGACAATGACATCCTCAGACGAATGGGTCAATTGAATCTGCCTGGCAGCACAGTCAAGATGTGCCTTGTGCTTAGAAAGCCAATCCATCCCGAGAATAAGATCAATATCCGAGTTACCGAGAACAATTGGGGAAGAAAGGAACTTATAGTCACCCAATGTGATAGTAACCTCAGGGACGCAGGTGTTAGCTGTCATCTGCTTGCCTGGTGACACAATTTGCAAGGAACTTTGCAGATACTGATAATCACACTCATACTTTGATGCAAAAGGTTTGGAAATAAAGCAATGCGATGCACCTGTGTCAAAAAGAACTTTTGCAGGAACATCGTTAACAAGAAGGTTACCCATGATCACATCTGAAGAATCCTCTGCCTGAGCTGCATTCACCATATTGACCTTGGCGTGCTTGGGATTGTGCTTGACCACAGCTGTACTTGCCGATCTGACAGGAGGAGGAGGAGGAAGACGCCTCTGGTTGGTACACTTGTTGGCATAGTGACCCTTCTGTTGGCACTTGTTGCACGTGACCTCTGAAAGCGGACGGTGATACGGAGCACTCGATCTTGGAGCTTGAGACGAAGCCTTGTTCTGAAAGCCTGGGTTGGGTGGGTGGGAGAAACCACCGCCACCTTTGCTCTTCTGCTGATACGGCTGACGGAACGGAGGAGGAGGAAGCCAAAACTTCTGCTGCTTTACCACTTGAGTAGAGGAAGACGGAGTAACATCTCTGGCACGCTTCCTGGAAGCATCACATCTCATCTGAGCAGCCTCTTGCTTCAGTGCCATGTTGTAGAACTCATCGTATCTCAACGGCTCAAAGAGGACAAGAGCGAGCTGAATTTCCTCACGAAGACCACCCCTGAACTGATAGATCATACTCTTCTCATCAGGAACATCCTGCTTGGCAAAATGGGCGAGCTTCTGGAACAACTTGTTGTAGTCATAGACAGACAAAGAGCGTTGCTTCAGATTGCGGAATTCCTGACGCTTACTCTCAACCACACTTTGAGGGATGTGATGAGCGCGGAAATCTTGACGGAAATCGTCCCAAGTGATCAGACGTCCACCTCTGGAATCCTTGTACTGCTGGAACCACTCTGCAGCCTGATCTTTGAGCTGGAAAGAAGCGAACTTGACGAAATCTTCAGGCCTGACGTTGCTGCATTCAAAATGCTTGCCCAGATCCACTAGCCAATCGTCAGCATCAGTAGCCTCAACACAACCGCTGAACGTCTTTGGGCCAATAGCAAGGAACTGGTTCAGAGTAGCAAAGTGGTGCTGATTATGGCCTTGATTCCCTTGACTGCCTTAATTGCGCTCTTGGAGGATTTGCATGATCAACTGTGTGTTTGCATTAGTAGCGGCCATCACAGCTTGCCATGCTTCCGGAGGAGGCGGAGGTGGAGGCGGATTAGGATTCGGAGTCGTGCGCGTTGGAGGAGCCATCCTGAAGAGGTTGACCACCATTAGCACATAGATAGACAACAATATAGAAGCTGAATCCAACGGAATGAAAATTGCAACATATAGTCTTCACATCCGAACAAAATGAACGAATGCATTCCTCTTCAAATGATCACATATCCATAAATTGCGAAGCCACGAAGAATTAAGGTAGAGAAATAAATCAACAAGGTACGGATCAAGAACGAATAATCGGTAAGAAATCCCAATCTCAAACCAATATCCGTGGAAGAAGAACTAGAGCTACTAGAATTCCCACCTATGAAACTCCCGAACCTTTCCGGTTATGCAATCAGGTGTTGGGGATACAGGGGAAGCACAATATCTCACCCAAACTAGCAAATCCTACATCCAGCTGTATCCATCCTTCAACACATAACCAGGAAGACTTCGGAAACCATCTACCTCAACCTTCGAAAAGCATCCGTTATACAAGTTATGGCGATACTCCCGAACTCCCGCCCCAGTACTGGGTGGCGTCGAGGTTATCTCACCAACGAACTGCATAAAAGAGATTTTCGATGTCGGCGAACATATCTCAAGTATACCAGAATTGCAACGATAAAATTGTGACGACAACACCTCGGAGCTCAACTCCCCGGGACACTGCCACAACCCCTAAAGACAGGAGGCACCAAGAACAATGTTCTCGTCACAAAACCATCGGAACAAAACCAAGATACTCGCGTGAACCTAAAAAAAAAAATTTGTGAAATTTTAGAAGAGAAGAGTCAAAACTCTACGCCAGGATGCCTTACCAGAGCGATGAGGAGACTGGGAAGTAAAAAGAATTCCTAAGCTCTCTGATATATAATTCCTAAGGACTCAAAACATTTTTCTAGACACAACTCGGCTGCTAAAAACGATCAAACAATGGGGCTCCTAAGGTCGGGGAAGGCTCTGATTTCGGGTGGGTGGGAGAAACCACTGCCACCTTTGCTCTTCTGCTGATACGGCTGACGGAACGGAGGAGGAGGAAGCCAATACTTCTTCTGCTTGACCACTTGAGTAGAGGAAGAAGGAGTAACATCTCTGGCACGCTTCCTGGAAGCATCACATCTCATCTGAGCAGCCTCTTGCTTCAGTGCCATGTTGTAGAACTCATCGTATCTCAACGGCTCAAAGAGGACAAGAGCGAGCTGAATTTCCTCACGAAGACCACCCCTGAACTGATAGATCATACTCTTCTCATCAGGAACATCCTGCTTGGCAAAACGGGCGAGCTTCTGGAACAACTTGTTGTAGTCATAGACAGACAAAGAGCCTTGCTTCAAATT
Source organism: Triticum aestivum (assembly GCF_018294505.1). Lineage (NCBI taxonomy): Eukaryota > Viridiplantae > Streptophyta > Magnoliopsida > Poales > Poaceae > Triticum > Triticum aestivum. The sequence continues at coordinate 64,901,605 of NC_057812.1, forward strand.
GCGGAATTCCTGACGCTTACTCTCAACCACACTTTGAGGGATGTGATGAGCGCGGAAATCTTGACGGAAATCGTCCCAAGTGATAACACGTCCACCTCTGGATTCCTTGTACTGCTGGAACCACTCTGCAGCCTGATCTTTGAGCTGGAAAGAAGCGAACTTGACGAAATCTTCAGGCCTGACGTTGCTGCATTCAAAATGCTTGCCCAGATCCACTAGCCAATCGTCAGCATCGGTAGCCTCAACACAACCGCTGAACGTCTTTGGGCCATTTGCGAGGAACTGGTTCAGAGTAGCAAAGTGGTGCTGATTATGGCCTTGATTCCCTTGACTGCCTTGATTGCGCTCTTGAAGGATTTGCATGATCAACTGTGTGTTTGCATTAGTAGCGGCCATCACAGCTTGCCATGCTTCCGGAGGAGGCGGAGGTGGAGGCGGATTAGGATTCGGAGTCGTGCGCGTTGGAGGAGCCATCCTGAACAGGTTGACCATCATTAGCACATAGATAGACAACAATATAGAAGCTGAATCCAACGAAATGAAGATTGCAACATATAGTCTTCACATCCGAACAAAATGAACGAATGCATTCCTCTTCAAATGATCACATATCCATAAATTGCGAAGCCACGAAGAATTAAGGTAGAGAAATAAATCAACAAGGTACGGATCAAGAACGAATAATCGGTAAGAAATCCCAATCTCAAACCAATATCCGTGGAAGAGAACTAGAGCTACTAGAATTCCCACCTATGAAACTCCCGAACCTTTCCGGTTATGCAATCAGGTGTTGGGGATACAGGGGAAGCACAATATCTCACCCAAACTAGCAAATCCTACATCCAGCTGTATCCATCCTTCAACACATAACCAGGAAAACTTCGGAAACCATCTACCTCAACCTTCGAAAAGCATCCGTTATACAAGTTATGGCGATACTCCCGAACTCCCGCCCCAGTACTGGGTGGCGTCGAGGTTATCTCACCAATGAACTGCATAAAAGAGATTTTCGATGTCGGCGAACATATCTCAAGTATACCAGAATTGCAACGATAAAATTGTGACGACAACACCTCGGAGCTCAACTCCCCGGGACACTGCCACAACCCCTAAAGACAGGAGGCACCAAGAACAATGTTCTCGTCACAAAACCATCGGAACAAAACCAAGATACTCGCGTGATCCTAAAAAAAAATTTAGTGAAATTTTTAGAAGAGAAAAGTCAAAACTCTACGCCAGGATGCCTTACCAGAGCGATGAGGAGACTGGGAAGTAAAAAGAATTCCTAAGCTCTCCGATATATAATTCCTAAGGACTCAAAACATTTTTTCTAGACACAACTCGGCTGCTAAAAACGATCAAGCAATGGGGCTCCTAAGGTCGGGGAAGGCTCTGATTACCAACTTGTAACGCCCTCGATGCGGCTATAGCTCCCACGTGTCGAGGCACGACTTAGAGGCATAACCGCATTGAAAGCAATGTCGCAAGTCAGGCAATCATTACAACATCCCATGCAATACATAATAAAAGGGGGAGATAACATAGTTGGCTTACACTCGCCACGTCACATCAGAGTACATAAATAACATCCATCAAACAAACACTCATGGCCCGACTACGGCGCCAAAATAGAAAAGACCCCCAACATGCGACAAGGTCCTGAATCGATAACCCCAACTAGGCACCACTACTGATCATCCGGAAAAGACACATAGTATCGCCGAGAGTCCTCGTCGAACTCCCACCTGAGCTCGTAATCGTCAACTGGAGCGGAATCACCTGGACCTGCATCTGGAGTTGTAGTATCTGTGAGCCACAGGGACTCAGCAATCTCACACCCACGCGATCAAAACTATTTGAGCTCATAGGAATGGATAAGGCAAATATATGTGGAGCTGCAGCAAGCGACTAGCATATGTGGTGGCTAACTTATACGCAAAAGAGAGCGAGAAGAGAAGGCGAAGCACGAGCGAGAAGCTAAAGGAACATCCTGCGCAAGCATAACTCCAACACCGTGTCCACTTCCCGGACTCCGCCGAGAAGGGGCCATCACGGTAACACACACGGTTGATTCATTTAATTAAGTTTAGTTCAAGTCATCTACAACCAGACATTAACAAATTCCCATCCGCCCATAATCGCGGGCACGACTTTCGAAAGATCAATCCCTGCAGGGGGGTCCCAACTTAGCCCATAACAAGCTCTCACGGTCAACGAAGGAATAGACCTCCACCCAAGACACACCGATCAGACTCGGTATCTCGGTACAACAAGATGATTCGACAGGTTAAAACAAGTCCAGCAACACCGCCCGAATGTGCCGACAAATCCCGATAGGAGCTGCACATATCTCTTTCTCAGGGCACACTCAGATGAGCGCTCCGTACAACTAAAACCAAACCTCGAGTTTCCCCGAGGGGGCGCTGCACAGGGCTCTAGTTTGGACCAACACTCAGAGGAGCACTGGCCCGGGGGGGTTAAAATAAGATGACCTTCGGGCTCCGGAAACCCAAGGGAAAAGAGGCTAGGTGGCAAATGGTAAAACCAATGTTGGGCATTGCTGGAAAAGCTTTAATCAAGGCGAACTATCAAGGGGTTCCCATTATAACCCAACCGCGTAAGGGACGCAACAATCCGGGAACATAACACCGATATGACGGAAACTAGGGCGGCAGGAGTGGAACAAAACACTAGGCGAGAGGCCGAGCCTTCCACCCTTTACCAAGTATATAGATGCATTAAGATAACATAGCAATATAATGATATCCCAACAAGTAAATAAATGTTCCAACAAGGAACGGCTCCAATCTTCACCTGCAACTAACAACGCTATAACAAGGGCTGAGCAAAGCGGTAACATAGCCAATCAACGGTTTGCTAGGACAAAGGTGGGTTAGAGGTTCAACATGGCAATTGGGAGGCTGACAAGCAAAAGGTAGGCATCGTAGCAGTGGCAAAGCAAAAGAGCGAGCAAACTAGCATAGCAAAGATAGTAGTGATTTCGAGGGTATGATCATCTTGCCTGCACAGTTGTCAGAGTTGACTGGATCCTCACAAGCAAACTCAACGGGCTCCTCGGTAGCGAACTCGTCTCCCGGCTCTACCCAACAAGACAAACAAGCAACAAGGATACAATCAACCACGGGCAAGACCAAGCAATATGATGAAATGACGATATGCTATGCGGGATGCAAAATGCAAGATATGACAGAAAATGCATGAACCTGGCATCAACTTGGAAAACCAAGTGTGCCACTGGATAGAGGGGATGAAATCGCTTGAAAACGATATAAAGATCATAGGAATCGGAGCTACGGTTTAGAAATGGCGAGCGTTTTAAGATATGACACCGGTCTGCGATTTACAGCAAGTAGGCATCTAAATGCAACGAAATGAACATGCTACAGCCACCAAACATGAAAACAAAATACATGGCAGTGATGTACACAAGATGGTTGACAAAACACTAGCACTGAGCCATAGGCAAATTCATCAATTAAGAGGTTCAAACAAGCATAGCTAAAATGCAAATGCAACACAGATTTCAGACTTAGTGAAATCAACACTAGTCTGAAATTTCAGATCCCGATGCTCTCTTCGGAGCAGCAAAACAACATGGTAGAAAACCTGAAGATGACAAGTAAGAACATGGCATGGAGCTACTCAACAAGCTTAATAAAACACCCAAAGTGACCTGGGGCCAAAAGGGTTCACAAAATACTCTACCGAGCTCACGAACATCGCTCGAACACAATCAGTTTTCAGACTTAGTGAAAACTGAGACATGCTGAAATTTAACTCACGAAGGCATGTAAACGAGCTCGATGCACTCACTACGGTGCAAGTCATGGCAAGGAAAGCATATAACCAGCAAGAAGGCACAAAGTGCTAGCTACACATGGCAAGAACGAAGGCATAGCATGCATGGAACGCTAACGGTAGCATCGGCGAAATCGCAAACAAGTTGACGATCTGCCCAGATTAACAACGAAGCAAAAGTTAAGCTCGATTGAGTCAACCTAGAGCACTCCAAAAATGCCAACAAAGACACGGATGGATAGAGCATAACATAAATATCAAAACTCCCTTACTGATCATCCTCAAAAGAGGCACGGATCACTAGGAAACAAGCTGGACATATAGCATCATGAACTAAAATATCCCAGACTTAGTGAAAATCACTAAGTCCCTGAAATCTGCGTTCTCGGGTACCTCTCTTCGCAAGCTTGCACAAGACAACACGCACATCCTAAAAATGCATGGGTGACGCCTCTGGAAAGAAGACAAAATGCTTCACAATACATCCCAAAGGGGCACAGGCATATCATGCACGAATTAAATATAGCAAAAATGACAAAAGTGCATGATGAACTAACGGATCTGCAATTTAACTCACGAAGCCTCCTTCTAACAGCATTTTGGGTATCAAGATGACCTCAAATGCAAATGATGCAATGGAATGAAATGATGTACATGTCGAGACGAAGATTTTGATATATCATATGCCCAAAACGGATCTACGGTTGCAAAGTTACGGGACCTCGAACCGAGCAACATGGATCAAAATTTTTCAGGACTTAGCAAAAAAATCGGGGTTAGGGTTTACTGTTCACGCGACCGGATCCAGATCGGGATCGCGGCGTGGAAGCCGAGGCGGCGCCGGCGGCGGAGCTCGAGCTCGCCGGAGCCGGTGGAGGAGGAGGAGGCCGGCGAGGCGGCGGCGAGGTGGCCCGGCGAGGCCGACCGCGGGCGAGGGCGCG